>NW_020455484.1:974477-976122 GCF_003342845.1 Nothoprocta perdicaria
GGCGACAAGAAAAGACGCAAGAGCCGCAAGGAGAGCTACTCGATCTACGTGTACAAGGTGCTGAAGCAGGTGCACCCCGACACGGGCATCTCGTCCAAGGCCATGGGCATCATGAACTCGTTCGTGAACGACATCTTCGAGCGCATCGCCGGCGAGGCGTCGCGCCTGGCGCACTAYAACAAGCGCTCCACCATCACGTCRCGGGAGATCCAGACGGCCGTGCGGCTGCTGCTGCCCGGCGAGCTGGCCAAGCACGCCGTGTCGGAGGGCACCAAGGCGGTCACCAAGTACACGAGCTCCAAGTAGAGCGTCCCGCAGCGTCTCTTTTAACCCAAAGGCTCTTTTAAGAGCCACCCACTTTCTCAGTTAAAGAGCTGGTCACGCCGACCACAGTCTCTTAAGCGTTTGCAAAACAAAGGAGGCGGAGGTTGTTTGTCTCGTTAAGTACTGGGATATTGCGGCTTGCGCTCCGCGGTAAGATACGTGTTACAGAAATGGCAGGAAAAGTCTCCCTACATTTAACTGAGAGGTTGGCGGCAGTAGGGGGAGGGGGCAGTGCGGAGGAAGAGGAGAAACTTTGTCCTCGATACTTACAGAGCTTCTACCCGGATTCACTGCTGCCTGTTCCTTAACCTGCACTGCAGCTTCCTTCCTGAAGGGAAGGGAACATCCGAACGTTTCGTTACGAAGGAAGGAGGAAATGGTCCCAGAGAAGCCCGTGCGCTCAGGTGAAAACCCAGGACAATGCACGTTTTTCGTAAATACCCGAGAAGTGCACTGCAGAGCTCTTGCTAGTTTTTTTTTTTTTTTTTTTTTTTTTTCCCCTCCGGGAAACAGCAGTGCGTGTGAGGAGAGCCCGTCGCGAACAGTTCCGGTTCTCGGAGGGTTCTCGGTAAACGTCTGCACTTGCACAACCAGCACAACACAGTACACCCCAGTCCCGAGCGCGGGCTACCCCATGGCTCTTCCGTGAGCCTTCTGCCCGCCATTTCGATCCCAGCTCCCTGCGACGGAAACGTCGGCGCGAATCCACCGCGGGAAGCGGTGGGGAGGTTGGGGGAAGGCGCTCGCGGGGTCCTGGGTGCCCGGGAAGCCCGCGCGGGGCGGCGCGGTCCGACCTGAGTGAGGACTGAGCGCAGCTGGAGGGCGGGAGGCTGAGCGGGCGCAGAGCGGGGAGGCGGCGCTGATTGGTCGCTGTGGAGCTCGGAGGCGAGCGGCTCGGAGCGCGACCCCGAGTCAGCCGCGCGCGTTTCTCCGAGCAGCGCACGGCGCTAAAGCCGGGCCCGAGGAGCCTTGGCGCTTCGGGACAGGCCGGCTGCGAACAATCGCCTCCAGCAGTCTCGCTGCTCCTCGGAGCCGTAAACGCGTATTACGGTGGGGGAAACACTCGGGAGCTCGCGATAGGGGCGCGTGGAGAGGGAGACAGAGCGAGGCTGAGTGCCTGGTGAGAGAAAGAGCTTCAGCCTGGAGGCGGTCGGAGGGTGGGGAAGAGGCTGAGAGACCGAGGCGCCAGGAAAAGGACTGCACTACACCGGCGAGCGGCCGGTGCTCCCCGCCCTCCACGTATACACTGCTCCCCGCCGCCCGCCGCTGTTGTTGGGGGGTCGAGTCTCACAGACTTTCCCTGCCAGCGAGGGAGGGGGGG
>NW_020455485.1:0-81315 GCF_003342845.1 Nothoprocta perdicaria
AGCTTCACAGTAGTCTCAAGGCCTCTACAGATCATAAACAGGCTGTGAATCTTTCCTCCTCTTATACACTCAGACAAGCTCGTGTTGCTTTACTGCTGAGTATTTTAATGCTTTTACAAGATCTTTCCTCAAAGAACAGGACAAATATATATTTCATAGCTTTAAATTCCCAAAGTTAACATATTACATTTTCTTCCTCATTTCTACAGTATCTAAATTTCATTCCTCCTACTCCCGCTTTCCAGACAAATGGCCCCAAGAAACACCACGAGCTCCGCTTACATCTGCTTCTACACACGTAATTATCTCCAAAGAAATGTTAAAAATACTCAGGAACAAGCCAGAAATAAGCAGGAGCCCAAGTGAGCCCTTGGGATCGTGTGAACCACGGAGCAGCACTGAATTATGAATGAATGTGGCTGGCTTTGCATTTTAAGAACGTGACACAACAGAAGGCTCCAATGAAGTAGCATAATAAGATTTCTCAGTGCCATGTGTCAGCATAACTTTGTAACATGAACAGTAAAACAATCCAGGAACATCTCAACTCGGCCACAGAACCAAATCTCCTATGGAACATTTGCATTTGATTTCTTAGGAAGAGGGAAGCAAAGCTGCATTTGAGACAGTCACTGAAAAACTGAAGAGGAAATGGTCACCGAATGTACCGACAATATTCACTGTTCACTCACTTTTTCCTATCAAAGCAGAAGATTTATCTTAATGTGATCACGTAATATCCTAAGTACATTATGTATTCAGTTATGGAAATGCTGTTTTCATGCAAGTACAGGCCCAGCCTGAGAAATGCTGAAGTCATTCATCTTCCCCACCAACTAAGTGCACACTCTGGAGTTCGCCAGATTTCATTCCGAGGAATCTTAGGGCATTTTAACTAGAATGCAGGTCAAAACATAACCCAAGACTTTCAAGAAAAAGATAATGCTTAGGTGTCAGTTATAGGTTTTTAGTTCTTACTCTGAAATTTCCACATCTCATTGTCAAAATCCACCCTAACATGCCCAACTTTTCAGATTACCGGCTTTTTTTTCAGAAGTCATGCACTGAAGTGACATTCTGAAATAATCCATCTCTATATAATGCAGCTCATGCCACTCTATCAAAAATGATGAGTGGAAGAGGTCTTTTTTTTTTCTTCCACTTCAGAAGAAGTTTTCAAGTCTCAAAAGAGTAAATGAGTGGGGCTTTATCAACACACAAGCATCCTGGAGGTAACAGAGGAAGGCAAAACACAGCAAATACCTGGTTGTGCCCACGGCTGCTGGGACAGGCTGTATTTGGGACCTCCTTGAGTGGCCATTGTTTTTAAAGCAGACACCTAAAACAATCACAATCAACAAACACAATCAACATTTATTAATTTGGGTTGAAATCACAACAAAAAGACCCAGTAAAAACTGTAAAAGCCTCTCAGACACTGCAGTTTATCTTACTGAATCCCCGCCTGCTTTCTCGTTTCTAAGACTTGGCTTAAGAATAAAGAGGGGAAGGTGCTTGACAGAAACGCAATTCAAAACCCATCACGAAACCCATCAAAACCCATTCTTCAAAGTAAATTCAAAATTGGTTCAAATTTACAAAGACAGACATGTGGGGAAACCTCAATAGGGATTTATAGTCAAGAAGCTTGGTTAAACTACCCAAATTCTCAATAAATCAAATGAAGATGATCTGGGCAGCTCTATCAAACCCCCCAGTTACTCATCTATATTTTAAGCATCTTAATGGCTCCTCACTCCAGTGCTACAGGGATCAGCAAAATTAACCCTGAATCTTCTGAATTCCCACAGGTCAGCAGCTGGCTTGTTTCTGGCACCCATGCAACACCACAGCCCCAACTGCTGAGATATCAAGCTACAAACCCACTTCTACTCAGTGCACAGTATCCACAACACACTTCTCATTTTCCAGAAAAGATCCTGCTGTGCTATTCTCTCCAGATGTCCAGGAATCCTAAATTCTAGAGCAGGTTCTAGGAACAAGCCTATTGGAGCCCGATGCTTTTTTGTTCCTGGTCCCTACAGCACGTGATCTTTCCAGCCACGTCTCATCAGTAACTTCTGTTACAAACTGGAGGTAGGAGGAAAGTCCTGTCCATCTCACTGCTCTGAGGCTGACTGAACACTGACAGGCAAATGCAACAACAGTCCAGCTCTAAAATCTTCCTTAAAAGCTGCATGACCTGAGACTGTTTTTGGAGACTTATAAACTCAGCAATAGGACAGAAGTCTTCCTGCAAACAGGAAAGCTTCTGTCAAATTTCACAGACATCTTTCATTGAGTTGAAAAGTTCTTAATGAAGGAGAATAAAGATTCACTGAAAACAAACAAACTGTGATTCATTCCTTTATTCCTTTAGTCTCAAAAAGGCCTGGACAATTCTCATTGAAACTTCCAGGGGATCATGATCTTACAATGGGAAACTTTCAAGGGATCATGATCTTACAATGAGAAATGTGATCACCTTCAGCTAGCCAGAGAGCACCAGCACACTCTTGTATCCAATTTAAGAACTAACTCCCCAGACTGACCAGTTCTTCAGTTAGGTGAATAAGCACAGAGCAGCTTTGTACCTTTGTCATGAACTCCTCCAGCTGTTCTATGAACTGTTTGGTCTGCTGCTGAATAAACTGCTCGCAAGCTGATTTCAGGTGACGATCTACGTCTTTTTTAGAGTCAATATAATGTTCTCTGATTTCTGGAGTACCCTTGAACAGAAGACAACAATTCTCTCCTTTTTATTTGCCAGAGATCACCACCCACTTAAACAACGAGTTTTTTCTTATGCAGTTAAAGACCTCATGTTACCTCCAGTAAGAACTGGATCAAGGCGTTGTTGCTGTTTAGCCTGAAGAATCTTGACACTGTCTTTGGGTTGAGGATTTTAAATGCTGCATCTGTGGAACAAAATCACTCACATTGTAAGTAGATGTGATTCAGCTAAAGGAACCTAAAATATTAATCACTCATTTATTCATTTAAATGGGACAGCAAGATCACCTCTAAAAACATGAGGGATGACACTGCTGCTAGGTGCACATGCACAGAAAGGCACAGACACTCATGCAGTTTGATCCAGGTGTACATCATCCTGGAGACAGCAAACCCAGCTCCAGTGGTTGTACAATCGTTTAAGGTAAATACTTAAAGTAACAGCTAACTAAATCATACTAAAGTACTATTAATATAGTGATATTAATACTAAAGTAACAGCTGACTGCTACCAGCTGAAATGCTACCAGCGGGAAATTCTGCAAAACCTTTTCATTTGTAACTCTACTTAAAAGTGAAAAAAAAAATCACTAAAGTAACAAACTCAGCAGCCTAGGGAAGGCAGAATTTGGCCCATGTGGCCTTGGAATACCAAACATGATTGCACAAAATCACTTAGAATTGGCACCATCTTCCTGTGCAGTTCATTTCTGTAGTTAGGACTAAGCAACAAAACGTTGCTTCTGGTCTCTGCAGACATCTCAGGAAGGAAAAGCAGTGGTGACTGCAACTAGCACAAGATACTCAAACTATTCCTGTGTGTCAGAAGCACATCATTAACCTTAAATCTAATCAAAGTGGGGGAAAAATATCAATAGTTATCAATACATTTTCAGCTGTGCTTTCAGTAATGCCTGTGACCCCAGTATCTTTCATTTGTCCTCCTACATCTCAAACTTTTTAAAATTTTATTTTAGAAGTAGTTCTCAGCCCCTGTTGCTGTGTAAAACCAAGGGAAGTGACATAGATACATGCCTTAAGAGAGTGCTGCCAAAGGCATTAAACAAAGAGCAAATACCGGGCACGTAGGCTTGGCACTAACCTAAGAGTCTATGGAGTTACAGGAGAGAGTAGAGGAAGATTCATTTCCTTCTCTGACTTAATTCCCAGATATTTCACCAATTCCAAAAAGAGTCTAAGTTCCCAATAAGGTGCCTAAGAGCTAATGAGTGTGAAAACCTCTCCCCACTATGTCTTTCAATTATAATACCTTAGTATTGTCATATTAAATTTTTTTTTTTTATTTCTTTGGAAGCTTGATGTCTACATTAAGGAATGTCCCTTTATCTATGAATCCCAAGTTATACCTATATGCAGAAAACTTGACTACAAGACAGTAAAACTCCTATCAGTCATGTTATTTTGCTTCCACAACTCAACACAAATATGAAGTCTTTAAAGCCCTACTGGCTTAAGCTAGACTACATTAAGCACAGCTTACATCTTTCTCAATCCCCATACTTAGCACAAAGTGTTTTCCATTACTTACCACCATCAGCAGCAAAACCCTGGCTGGCACAAAAATTTATTCAATTAAATAGAGAACAAACTTGTATGTCAGCCAGGAAAAGACACCAAAAGGACTTATTTACCCTTCAACCTCCAGGCAACTAGAAACTACTCAACAGGTAGGAGGTTTCATTGATGTTCAAATGCAATAGAGGAAATGGTTAGTGTAAGAATTTCTCAGTTCAAGGTTAAAACAGCAGCACAGCAGATAGCAGGTAAGAAAAGTTACTTCTTCAGCTTTCTCTTCTGGAAAGAAAGTAAAACCTGACAAGTTTCTGATTATTTTCCCTTTATATTTATAGACTTAAGGATTCCTCAACCTTTCAACTTTTCCACAAGAATTCTTTTCCCCGTGCATTCCACAAAGCAAGCAGAGTACAGTTTTAGAAGCCAGGCCATCATTCTTTATTTTCTCTTCCTAAAGAGGCATGCTTACTTCATAAAAATATTCAGTAAGGCTGCTTAATACATTTGCAACAAAAGAGCCCCTCTCCTAAACCAAAACTCACAGAAATTTTTGATTTATTCTATGCGAGTCAACTATAAATTTTTAAATTAACCAGCAGCAATAAAAGCTTTTCTCTTAAAAGGTCAGCAAAATGGAGAGACATCTCTGTGAAATGGAAATGTAAGGATTACTTGGCTTTTTTTTTTTAAAAAGAAGATTGCAAACACAAGTTAGCTCAGCAGCAGAAAGCGCAGGCAAATGCATTTCACTCACAAAGCAAGGAACTCATTAGAACCATCCTGAATTGCCCTTATACAGGTGCTTATTTTGTTGGGTTTTTTTTTTTTGGATTCCTTTTTCTTCAGAAAAGGCAAGACTAAAGCAAGAGATTAGAGCAAGCCCACAGGGTCATTGCAGGTGAACATAAAACAAACCCACAACTTCTGCTAGCACATTCAGGGAGGACAACCCCATCCCATCCTGCTGCCAGCAACTGTTCAGTACCTCTAGTTTTCTTAAGGTCCAGGGAAATTTCCTTAATGGTGAATTCAGTGTGGAAAGGAGCAATTTGTTCGCGAAGAATCAAAAGGTGTTTTATTAAGAAAAGTTGTCCATCCACCTGGGTCTACAGCAGAAGAAAAAGAACATGCATCACATCTTTAAAAAACATTAAATGAACAGCACAGTCTCAATCCCTCCACTTTTATCGGGTGCTTACTCTAACAAAATTGATTGCAAAAGCCTTACAAGTTTTTCCCATTAGTCTGCAACACCATTAACTGCACCCTGGGACCAACGAGCCCCACTTTGGGACTACTCCTAATAGACTGTTCTACTGAAGCAGATTGTATTCATGCTCCTTAGAAGAACTAAATTATACAGCAGTATTAGCAAGTCTACTTTATACATAGGTTTGAGAGATTATTTGAGATACAGCCTAATTCCTCATAACTTGGTTGCTTTGTATAAATATTTCTTGTATGTCACAACTTACAGTGGAAAATCAGGATAACTAATCAAGGTGACTGCAGAAACATTAACTGTACTATTGTGCAAAGGTCTTACAAGGCACTTCTCTCATATCTTTAAATATAAAGCTTAGTTAATCTCTAAACAGTATAGCAGAGACACACAGAATAAAGCAGGGCTAAGTTTTCACCACTGTCACAATCAGTTCTGGTTATTTCAGCTCTGTGGTTTATGCTGCATGCAGCTTTGCACCTTTAAAGTTCACAGCTTGCTGAGGTAAATGGAGCAGGATTCACAAACACTTATTTGCTTTGCAGGAGAACTTTTCCTGACATAATGTTACAACAGTAAAGTGATTAATTTTCAATCTACAGCTTTAATAAATAAGAGCGCTACTAAAAATAAATGGTGAAAGGCTTTTGAGTGCTCTTTTGTTCATTTTTAATTTTTACATGTGTGATTTCACTCACTAACATCAAATTGTGTCGAGAGCAAAGGGGCACAGACCCCAGTCTTGTGTCAACCAAGACAGAGCCCATTGCTGGGCCAGTTTCAGCCTTCACAGTCAAAAGCAACCTGATGTTCAGTGCTGCAATGGATAATTCTCTTTGGAGCTCTGGATTCCATATGACGGGGGCAACTGCTCAAGTTTTAAAGGAAATGTTTAGATTTTTCTTTAAATGATGATTTATCACATTATAAAAGGATTTTTGTAATCCTTTATTTAAATCCAGATTATTTAAAAGGACACAGTCAGAAGAAATAACACTTCAAAGCAATTTTTCACTTCTAATGGCATCTAGAACTTTTTTCCTCTACTAAGTATTTACTGTTTATATAAAAATCAC
Organism: Nothoprocta perdicaria; assembly: GCF_003342845.1. Classification (NCBI taxonomy): domain Eukaryota; kingdom Metazoa; phylum Chordata; class Aves; order Tinamiformes; family Tinamidae; genus Nothoprocta; species Nothoprocta perdicaria. Next base: position 6,568 of record NW_020455485.1, read on the forward strand.
CAAACTTAGCCTAATAAACCCGTTTTTTGGCTGCCAAGAATTAGCAAATTAGTGTTTTTATTAAAGAAACCACAACAGGAAAAAAGGGTAATTAAAAAAAAAAGGGTTTAATCTAATTAAAGTTACATTAAAGTTACGTTTCAGGTTCAAATAACTTCATGAAACTGCTTCAAACTCTGAGGAACAGATCAGAGGAAACCTTTTGATTTCACAGAGATCTAATCAATGAAAATTTTAAAAAATCTCCTCATCATATAATTGAAAACTAAATGTATAGAAATATTCATATAAAAATATGTATATATATAAGAAAAAGGGGTAACAAGCAATGACAATAAAGAAATACCAGGAGCAGAGATTTCTCTCAGAATTTCTCTTTAAGCATCACTTGCCTGAATTCTTGTTGGCAGCCTGTAAGCATGAGCTGCAATTCTGCTTTTCAGACGGGCTTATGTAGGAACTTCTATCTTGGTTTTATAATATCTTATTGTAACTAAGAGCTAGCAACTCCTTCAGAACGCTGGGGACAGAGCAATGCACTTTAGGAGTGATTTCAATAGAATTTAAAATAAAAAAACACTGAAATCGAATAGCTTTTGGTGTGTATATATATAGGAAATAGGAAATTTCATATATATATATATGTAGGAAATAAGGACAATCCCGTACGCAAAGCCCACACTCTGACCTTGTTCTTGCTGATGGCATCGGCGGCTCCGAGCAGCGAGTGGATGCAGGCAGACAGAGCCTCTTGCGACAGCCCCTGAAACACGGCCCTCTGCAGGGAGCAAAACAGACCCAAAAAAGGGGTTTGCAAAGCACGAGGAGACCCCAGCACACTGCCTCGTGCAGCCCGGGCTCCCAGCACCCCAAAGCTACGGACCCACTTGCCAAGAACACACAGTGAAGCAGGGAGGAAATATAACGTTTGCTCGGGCTCCCTGTGAGCTGGATGCAGGCAGGCACCTACCAAGCCCTATGTCATGATCATCACTCCAAATATTCACTCACCTTAACAAGGCTCGTGTATTAAGTAACCAGGTACCAGCATTTTCTAGTTTGCTTTTTAGCAGATAATACTGTGGCAACAGTTCACATAACGCCTCAAAAATATCTGTAATGCATTAATGGATTTAACACAGGAAAACAAAAAGTATTTGCAGCAAGTTTGTCAGAGGCTTGCTAGTCTTTTATGCTGGTAGATGACAAACTAAATCTGATTTTAAAGGGGAAAGTCAAAATAGGATGAAGCAAACACTACATCTGTTTATGTTTGATGTGCAGGTGAAAACTGGATAATGTGAACAGCTGCTTACCATCTATGTATCAGTTTCCTATATTTTTAAGCCTGTAATAACATGCCACAAAGTACTGAAGACCTCTCGAAAACACAGAAATAGTCATTATTTTTAATTCCAGAAACATCACCTTGTGTGATGGCCTGCAAAGCACAGAGCAAGCAGCAGCACGCTGAGACACTGGGTTCAGCAGCAAGTTTTCTCTGTAATGACCTAGAATTTTCTACTTTCTTCTGCCTCATTCTCTGAATCCACCATGACAAGCATCAGAAACTGAATTATCTGTATAATAACTAATACTTTATAAACCAGAGTCTTCTCTCCAACTCTACAGACACAAATTTGTCTTGGAAATCATGACCTGTGTTGGGCAGTTTAGTTGGTTTACATAACAACACCTGCAAAAAGACTAACAAGAAATAGCAGGGACAAGGAAATATCCATTATTCATTTCACAGAATCACAGACTGGTTGAGGTTGGAAGGGACCTCTAGGGATCATCCAGTCCAACCCCCTGCTCCAGCAGGGACACCCAGAGCACAGGGCAGCATCCAGGCGGGTTTGGGAGACCTCCAGAGGAGGAGACTCCAATTTACTCTAACTTAGCTTAAAATATTTAAAACTGGTACTAGATGCTTCACAACTTCCCTTGAAACACTAGACAAAGAAATGTTTGCGTACATCTATGCATCTGTAGAGCTTGGAGAGACACACCAGAGTCCTTCTGACAGTAGGATACCACATCCCATGCAGATCTGCTGGTGAAATCGTCGTCTGGTGCCTGGGATTGAGAGATTCTGCTGAACCTGTGTAAAAGTAAAACACACACGTGAAAAACCTATCCCATCTGTCCTATCCAAACCTATCCATCAGCCCTTCCAAGTGAAGGAGGCTGCAACATGGACTGCACTTTATATTGATCCCTACAGCAATATCACATGTATTATTGCACAAAAATTACTCAGCTTTTTCCTTCTCTGCAGGGCAGAACAAGATTCTGTGGAAGACAGGAATTTGCTTTCAGGAAATGTGCAGCCTTACTCTTTTCTAATGAATTAGTTTTACACGGCTGTCTCCAGTGACCCTCACCTACTTAAGCCCAGAAGCTGCAAATTGTCAGACAAACAATTACCGATGAAAGGTGTACAGGAGAAAGGGATATCCCCAGGGAACTGTGGAAGAGGCTCAGGAAAAAGAACAAATATAAAACGAAAAAAAAAAGAAAGAAACTCAGCCATTCCATCAATTTTACTTTCTCATACTTTTCTTTTTGCTGTGGCTGATCTTAGAACTGCAGAGGTGCACAGTTTAGGCATCATAGGGCAGAAATGATTCAAAAGTAAAATGATTCAGACATGGAGTTTTCAGTAAGTATTTAAAAAACATCCCAGCTCCTGGACAACTTTATAACATCCCTGTATGCTCAAAATGGATTTTTCCAGAAGACAACAGATAGATACCTTGTACTATTCTCATTTTCCCCTTAGATGCTGGGAAATGGCTAAGCCAATAGCATGATAACCTTGATCTCAATGTGCAACCACTCAAAAAAGTTTTACCTCTTGATGGAGTAAGTGCTTATGAGTTGATTATGTGATGTGGGAGTTGTCTAAAAATAATCCTGCAGCATCTTTTCCTGTTTTTCAATTAAGAAAAAATGTCAGAGTAATTGAAGGTCTGTCAGACCTTGGGTTTTCTGCCTGAATTTCCTAAGCTACTTACTAGGCACTTCAGTAACTTCTGCAGGGACTGAAAAGGGAGAGGCAGACACCCCTGAGGGGTGACCGACCCCAGTGGTCTGGGGCATGTGGAAATGGGATGCAGGATATTTAAGGAAAAATTTCGTAATGGTGAGGGTCACAGAGCCCTGGCACAGGCTGCCCAGGGAGGCTGTGGAGTCTCCTTCCCTGGAGATCTTCCAAACCCGCCTGGATGCCACCCTGTGTCCCGTGCTCTGGGTGTCCCTGCTGGAGCAGGGGGCTGGACTAGATGATCTCTAGAGGTCCCTTCCAACCTTAACCCGTCTGTGATTCTCCGATACCAGAGAGGTCCCTCCCTTATCCTGGAGGTTGGTGGGGCCTGTGGGACTTGTTACCTGCCTCAGGCTGGGCATGCAGTGGATGAGCCCTGCTCTTCACAGGGTTTGCCTGCTCTAACTAGAGGCACCAACAAGATCTGTGCCCGCCTTGCAGGCCAGAAGAAAGAGCAGGTAATGAAAAGGAATATCAGAACCAGCTGAAACAGAGCCAAGAAAGATGCTGCTGGGAAACACCACCATTCTGACAGGGGACAAAATAAAGGGTGATACTCCTTGTGGGTCTTAGCCATAAACTCCTAGGGTTGTAACACACAGTGACTGACACTAAAAGAACCAAAACTTGATGAAAATTGCTCCCAGTTCACTGTAATCTACTGGCCCATGGGCCACATATTTAAAAAGTCAAGGACTGTGTTTTGAGTTATTGCAAAAGCATGTAAAACTACTACATAGAAATACATTCTAAGGACAAAGTCATTTCTCCAAATAAAGGCCCAGACAAAAACTTCTGAATACCCAAAGTATTCATTTAAAAAATGGATTTTGTTAAATATAACAAGAGCCACACAAAAATATAAAATTAATTTGCTCTTCATTCCAAAAAGCCAGGAAGCCCTAGATAAATTTCACCTCTCAAAATCTCCTCTGAAGTTCTATAGAAAATGAACCCCTTAAGATGCATGCAAATTTCTCACTGATAAGTCAAGTTCATCCTCACTTGCCATGAGCTGTATGCATTAATTTGTCAGTGTGATAGGCAATATATTTCAAGGCATACCAGATTTAGCCAGGCTGCAGGACTCTGGATCTTCTAGCCGGACATCTGAAAATGAAGCCTCAGATGACAGTTTCTTCTGTTCATCTTTCAAGCTCTGTGCAATTTGCTGCAAAAGAAGAAAACTGGTTTTTTTGTTTGTTTGCTTGTTTTTGAAGAAGCATTACACTTCTGTTTATAATTAAAAAAGTACTAACAGAAGTCTGCTATACTCAGATCTCAAAAATTGAGATCTAACAGAGATATCAAAGCAGAGCAAAGACAGCTTCTAAAACAGCAGCAGAAACACGTTAATATCAATTTAAGACCTGGAAGCATTATACAGATCTGCATAAAATGCAATACTTTCCATTTTATCCCTTTTTACTGATCCGTAAAGAATAACCAGACAAGCACCTAGAACCAGAAGCTCAGACCTGGGGACCCAATTCAACATTTGGATTCAACCATTGCATATAGATAACCTCTGTGACGGCTTTATTACTATAAATACTATGTGCAGACAGTCCTGAAGTGCTCTCTCATTTACTCCCCATGGGAGTTCAACAAAAAGCTTTCTAAACAGTACTTAACATTTTTACATTTCGCCCTTATTGGTCTGCTTCAAAGCAACTACATAGAGCAAGAATGAGGAAAGAATTGCATTAACATTTGAGCAGAGCAGCGTAAGAAATGCCTCTGCCCTCTGCTTTCAGCATTTTAATAATTCAGTTATGCAGAGAAAAGGTCTCTAAATATAAAAGTTTGGAGGTTAAAAAGCAGTCATGCAGCAAAATGAATCACAGACCAGGTAAAAAAGAAAGAAAAATAAAGGAGTCTTAGGAGGACATACAAAAACCAGCATATTTCTCTCACTGGAATGAATGGTAAAACTCATTTCCTTTTTCTCCCTAGGAGTGTGGACATAGAACCCTAATCAGAAAACAAGGCCTGATGTAGACTAGGATGCTGCCCTGCTTGTCTATACAAGCATCACTAACATGATAAAATTCTCACTGTTTTTTATTTCTCCAGTTATATTGATGCAATAATAATAATAATCAAAACAACCCACCCTGCAGTCCTAGAAGTTTTAAGAATATAGCTTTTGATCTTCATCTATCATTGACAGAGAGATGACATTATCTGTCTATTCTGTGGTGGACTTCTTGATTACTTGCTGTTGCTTTAAGAATTTTCATTTGTCATTAAACTTTCATAAAAAAAAATTATGGATTCCATAAAACTCACTAGCTTAGAGATTATGTGCTTTCCTAAAAACCTATGAATTTCATTTACAAACACCAAAACATAAATTGGAACATAGTAACAGTTCTCTAAGTTTATAAAGATGAGATTTTAGCAATGTGAACTCGCTGCTGAGGAAGCTCTCCCAAGGCTTGTCAGGGTAGGAGTCAGAATTGCAAACAATAAGATACAGTTACATAAAGGCAATTTCTTCAAGACCACAGGCAACGCATAAAACAAGCTTTCCTATAAAACAAGTTTTATAGGAACAAGTTTTATATTGTTCCTAAAACAAGTTTTATAGGAAAGATACGCTGATTCTGAAATCTCTTTTTATGAAATGAATAACAACAGTTGCTGTTCTGGAGGATTTTTATTACATCTAATCCCTTTCATGTAACACTAGCTTTCAGCTGCTTAGCAAATGCAGTTTGCTCTGGTCAGAAACTAAAGATCTTTATTGACCACTGCTTTAATTCTGCCAGTAGTTTCTTTCTAAAATCTTTTATTGTTCTAGTTTTCACCATGTAAAATTAATATAATTGTTTGATTCTTTTCAAAAGGAACAAAAATTCAGAGGGCTTAGACTGACCACTAAAATGGCACTGTCTGTGCACAGAGGGCTTACCAACACTCCCTGACCAGTAATTCTGAACACACACCTGTAGCACAGTTATAAAAGTCTCTCTCTTATATATATATATAAATATTTGTATCCTGCAATAGTTACTACTCATGGAAGTAAATAAAAAATATATTATAGTGAGAGATAAATTCATGAAATGTGAAAACTATGGCCAGCTTGGCAGAGCTGGATGTAAAGTGTCCTTTGACACTGAGCGTGAGTCATAATTTAAATTCAGCAGATGTCACTGTGATGGTGGCAGTAATTCTACACGCAGATAAAAACTGGGGGAAAAAAAACAGCAGAAAAAAATCCACACATGTGCAGTGCACTATATGCTCTACTATATGCCTGTTTATGCTATCTATATTAAAAAAAGAAAGAAAAAAAAACAAGGAAAACAAGATGATATGATACCTCCATCATTTCCAACTTGTCAGGATATGCAAGGTCCCCCGGAGCAGGCTTGTAGCCTATGATATCAGTCTGAATGTAAATGTGTGTCCTGTAGACAAGACGCTCTTGAACATCCTCTAACATCTGCTTGACACCAGCAGCAAAAGCACCCAGTTGCTCAGCTGGAAAAAATAAGAAAACCAGAATTCATTAATGTCACTCCAAAAATAAATTTAGGGATGTAAAGGTTTCAGTAGCTCATACAGAACTGCCACAAAAGTGATCTGCTGCAGAAGTCAGAACATTTCTGCAACAGCAGCAAACAAAAAACGCACTTGCGACGCATCAGGAACTACAGAACTTCATTTTGCAGTCACGTCAGATCTCAAGCTTTCAGATTCAGGAAATTCAATTTCAAACTGAAAACCTCAGCCAGAACATTACGTATTTTGATTATTTGAAGGACTTATCAGAACTAGCAGCATAAGAGCAGCATTTCTACCTATACGCTTCTTTGTTTTCAGCCTACCCAGTGTTGTTAGGGTGCCTGTCAAGAGCTGGCAGTCAAACTCATCTATGTATCCCAAAAGAGATGGTGACCCAAAGCAGCTCAAGTCCAGCTTCAGAAATATTATATCAGCCTAAACTTAAGGAGTAGAAAGTGTCTCCTTAAGATGAGCCTAAAGACCATGCTACACCTTCTTCTTCATTCCCAAGAGTGCTACAATTGCACTCCAGGCAAATGAACAATTCATGATACTTCAAAAGATGCAGAGATGAGGTCTCTGCTGTAGGCACCAGCTATCAAGTATGAATTACTTTACATAAAGCTAAAACATAATCCTTGAAAATACAGACCTTTCTACTATAAACAGAGAAACAACTTAATGCAAATAAACTTAACATCATTGAGATGTTTAAGGTATTAAAAGGTATTGTATTTTTAATACAAGGTATTAAAAGGTATTGTATTTTTAATACAAAACAAAGAAGCACAAAAAAATTCAGAGAGTTTGCCTATGTGATTCAGTAACACTTTTTATCACCAACTAGGAAGACGGTTTAAAGCCATCAGAGTCCACCTATGAGTTACCATTGTTCTGTACGTGATCTTCAAGCATCTCATTCTTGAGAATCCCACAGAGTTCAGAGAGAGTCTCCAAGTGAATAACGTGGATGATCATCGGCCTCAGAACATCATACAATGAAAGACACAACTTCTCCAAGAGTTCACTGGGAAGAAAAAGTAAAACACAACCCCGTAAGCCACACTTTCAGGACCTCAAAGAGTCAAACTAAAGTCATATCACAGACATTTATAAAGTGAGGGCAATAAAGCAAAGCAACAGAGTATCATAAAGGTCCTAGAAAACAGTTGTTTAAAAAAAATACCTTCCTGAGAGGTCTTTTACAGAATACCAATTGCTTAAAATTGGGAGGGAGTTTTGAATTCATCAACAAAAAGACACTTGATCTATCACAATGGAAAGATGCTGCAAATTGATTTTCCTGGCTTCTTCATACAGGAATGTGCCTGCTAACCTCCCATCTACATCCCCATTCCCCCCTTGAGCAAAGTCTCATCCACCTCCAAGTATTCAACAGTTTAACAGAACCAGGAACACAGGAAGAGCAGCTCGGTAACCTCCTCGAAGTATTGTCAGCATCTACTGTAGCTATTCCTGGCATTCATCTTCCAACCTAATTCCAGTTATCAAACCAGAGCAGAACACACCAAACATTCCCACTCCCATTCACTTGTTCATTTGTTCATATTCATTTCTTGTTTTAAAGGAAGTTTACGTAAGGATATGGAATACTCTAGGTCATTTTTGTCATTCTGAATGCTCTGTTTACTAGTTATCTATCAGCTGAAATGCTCTCAATATTATCTGAAAGTTTAAATGACCTCCCTGTTTAAACAGGGCAGTATCAAACAATAAATTAAGTACTTGGCACTTTCATTTTTTTAAAAAAAAGTACAATTTGGTGCAGTTTCTATGCTTGAAAAAAGAACCCCAAGATCATCAAAATCTGAAACATAGTAAAAGTAACTTTTTTTTTCTTGCTGTGTCTCAACAGGCACCTACTGCCTGTTCAATACAGGTATATTTGCCATATCACAGTAACTGCTATTATCACAGCACAGTAAATACTAGATGCAGTAAAATAAAAACCAGCATGTACCACCTACTCCAGTTTTGGTGTCGGTTTTGTGAAGAACTCATTGTAAAGCTGGTGTTCATCTTGGCAAACATGGACCATAAAGGCACAACCACTTCGTACCTGTGTTCAGAAAAATACATATGCTTGATTACTACATGTTTTTCCGTGCAATACTACATGATTTTCCCTGCAGCACTACTAAGGGAAGCATTATAGATATTATCACTACAGCTGGAATCAAACTGAAATTCTATGAATTTCAGAATTACTGAGATAAGTATCAAGCTAAGGACTTAAAAGATTTTATTAGTCAAAAAGGAGCTCATTGTGCTTTTTTATGCATTAGGATAAAATTTAGGTAAACACAATTTACGTTTTTGCAAACACCCCTTTGTGAGGTTTATTTCTAAACAGATACAGAAGAACTTTCCACAAAAAAAACCCATCTTTCACAATACTGAAGATGTAATCTTCCAGAAAACACACAACATTACCTGAAAATACTCACAAAAAAATCACGTGATTTTAAGCCATAAACAAAGTTGACACTTCTATAATGATAAGTGTTTGAATTGAACACATGAATTTTGCTGGGAGAGAAACAAAACAAAACAAGAAATACGACAACACACCCAAACAAGACTACTGCTTTTCCTACCAGAGCACAATGATCCCTGTTGTTCTGACTGGTTAATTCTGTGACGGTGCTTGCGATACTTGGACCAAGTAGAAGCTCCCTCTGGTCAAGGTAACACTGATGGATTTCATTGAGAAGCTGTTGATACCTGACCAAAGAAACAAGAAATTACATTAAGAGGAAATTTCCTCTTTCGAATCTACAATTATGTAGACTTGATTTTTTTAAAAAATCAATTTTTAAAACTTTCTATTTATATTTTTTCTTTAACGAAGCACATGTTAGACACGATTTTTTAATAAAATATGAAGACTCAAAAGTTAAAATATTGAAAATAACTTATGTAGACATACTCACTCTGGCATTTTCTCAGATCTTTGCTCTATTTGCTCAATAAGAGTCTACTCAAAAAAAGAGAGAAAACAAAGAATCATCAAATTTCTCTCATCAGTAGAATTAGTTTGGAAAATTCTTTTTTTCATGAACAACTAATATGCACTGATCTTTGCACTCACTAGTAATGAATTCAAAATCCATTTTCATGCATTCCTTATTAGCAACTGGTTACCAGTTTACTTACTCTGACTTTGGGAGCAGCTGCTCTGAATTTTACATAAAACAGCGTGAAGGCATTGTCAGTATTTGGCACAGCTGAAGGATCCTAAAAGGAGAGATTAACAATTCATTAGAAAGGAAAAATGCTGCATTTGGCTTCTAGTTACAACTGACTGAGAAAATTAGGCTCTAAAACAGGAAATGGGTTCTTCACATTTACATTGGCAGCTGCATTACTCTTCCCTGCTTTCCGACCAGAAAGCCAGACGTGTTTCAGAACTTGGATAAAACCAGATGGAAGAACAAAGCCAAAAACTCAAGCAAAGGTCTCAACACCTTCAGTAATTACTAAGCACTTCCAGTAACTACCGAATTCTCTGCTAGAGATAACAGCTTTCCCTGGACCTGCTACATCACCACGTTAAACAGAAAAACAAAACAGTTGAGATGAAATATGGCAGAAATCTCTCTTTTATGCACCAGTCTCAGAGTTGAGAAGCAAGTTGCAAGTGGAGCACCAGGTTTTGAGGCAGTGGCCCCTGCAGCTACTCAACCACCCACTATAGCTACCCCTTAACCTTACTCAGCATACAGAGAAACCACATCACCTCCCTCCCTTTAAACACAGCAAGGACAGAAAAACTCCTGCACCTTCCCACACTCCTCCTTGCATCCTACAGTCCACTTGACCATTCCCTTCTACCAACACGGATCAGAATTCCCAAATGCTCACACGTTAGAAATAATAAAGTCAAGCTAACAAATGCCAACACCTCACCAGCCCCTCTGCAGTCCTCACCAGACTGCTGTTTTCCAATAGGAAATCAAATCACATGACTGCAGCTGACATCTTGCTTGGGTCAGTACTCCAGTTCCAGCAGAAACAAACACTGGATATTTCAATCCAATATGCAAAACCCATGTAGACAGCAAAGGGAGGGTCATCTGCCTCCTACGAGAGCTTTTCTCCTTGCCTTAGCAGCTAGGTAGCAGTTCAAACCCAGAAGTGAGAGGTTTAATTACTTTCTGTAGACATCCTTAGAGATATCCAGCCTCACCCGAACTCAACTCGGCCACAGCAACTCACTGGCATCAAGCCAAGTCCTGCATCTACAGCAGTGAGTTATTATATATATATATATTTTAAAAGTATCAAACAAGAGAAACATTCTGGGCCAATTAACCAACATCTTTAATCAAAGAGTATTTTTTTATCAATCGTTTCTAAGAATGCTAAGAACTCTTTATTTGTATCAGTGCTCAATTTTAGCACTTTTCGTTTTCACTGATTATCCCTCAGGACACTTTGAGTTTAAATAGGCCCAAACACAAAGTATATAATGATTTGTTGGGGAAAAAAAAAATAAAGGAAAGCTAGAAAGAGAACTCACTCTCCTGCTTATTCTCTACTAAGATACTGCAGCATGATTAATAAAGTTTTGAGGAGACCAAAAAAATCCCTACTCCCACTGGAATTAGTGGGAGCCAAGGACCTACCTCTTCCAAAGGGCTCTCAAACATCATTGTTACTATTTTACAACTCACTGAAAGATACTGCCCAAACCTGCAGGAACTTGCCACGCTCTGCACCCAGCACAAACCACTGCATCATCCCAAAGCACTTGCCATCTCATACCAGGAGAGTCCCATTTTGAAACAGTTCTTATCCTACAATTTCCCTGTTTTTGCTTTCATCCTTCAAGCATTCCCTGCAATGCTCCATGTCCCCTGAGCTGCATCTCCAAAACAGAACCCCCACAGAGCCACTTTTTTTTTTTCCTTTTGCACAGCATTTGGCAACACTGTGGTATGGAGGACAGGACTGACTCATTTTCACATGCAATTGCTGACATCTCCCTTCTTCCTCCCTCTTTCCCCCAGAAAAAAAAGAAGAAAACTGTCTGTACTGGAAGAGACATCTGAGAACAGCTCCAGTTCCTGACTTTCCTTACCCTTTTCATTAACTGGCTTGTGAGGTTCTGTAGTGTGTTCACAGTGTATGTCTTCATCAGGTGCATAGCTTTAGAAAGGCATTGCTTAAACTTCGTCAAATATACAGGATAGTCTTTAAAGTTTGGCTGAAAGAAAAGACGTAAAAACTTTAAATATTATCAGCAAAATATTGCTGCAAATTTTATCACAACTTCAGATACCTGTTTACTAGCTAGAAATGCTGTTTTGTACAAACTAAAAGTGGTATTTTGTAAATATCAAGCAGAACAAAAGCATATGCAGTTAAACACGTCAATGGTATATATACCAATACTCTCTGTATTTAACAGAGAGTATGTTACAGGAAAAGAAAAGCAAAAAATGTGAATATATGGTTTCAAAGCAGTATTAAGATTTAACTAAAAGCAATACAGAATTACTTACATGTGAAGAAATATATGCAATACAATCATCGAGCTTAGCCAGCATGGGAATGAATCCTTCACTGTTCACAGACAGCGTAGGGGAGTTCAATTTCTTTGGAAAACAGGACAATCCATCAATTACAAGGAACCAAAACAGCTTACTTTGACATCAAGTTTTAAAGATTGGCATATTTGCACATTTTAAAACTATTAAAAGTGAAATATTACTTACTGTGCTAACATTTTCCAGCTCATTAAAATAAGAAAGTTTTTGCTGGATGTTTTCAGCCAGGTCAACAAGCTCTGACTATTCAAAAACAATAAAAGAGATGATTAGTAACCCAGCAAGCAGTTTATACTTTAAAAATGAAGTCTTCACCCTCCCTCTCCTCAAACTCATGACATAAAAAGTTCTCAGGACACCCATGTTAAGTAGCTCTAAATAACCTGCATCCAAATAAATACAATAAATAAAAGTGTAGATTTTCAGGGACAGTAACTTTGAAGGCTTTGATTTACTCGCAGACCCTGCTTCTCTGTGCACCAGCACAGCCCCCCTGCAAGTGCCCAGCATCCAAAGGGTCACAAACCACGTAGAACAAACAGTGAGGACGGGCCAGAACTGTGGGGACTCTATTTTAGACTGCAGATTATTGTCTTAATAAAAATTCCTCCCAGCCTCCAAAACGAAGGACTTCACAGCCGATTTCAAACATGTAGCTAGTGTTTCTAACACTGACTTAAAAGTTTAAGGCCTTTCTTTTAGTAGCTAACGTGGAAAACTGGTGGTTCTTCCATAAAGATGGACAGTTACTACAGCAGCTGGGGATGAAGGCAGCACATACTAACAACAATTCACTTGTTTCCATTTTCCAAAAAGGCAACTAAAGTATCTTCTCTAGCACCATCCTATTATATTTCTTTCTTTTAAATATACATCTGCTCTGATTCCACTGTGGTTTACAGGCTTATTCCTAACTACTAAGAATGTGATATTTCTATCATTTATTAAGTGTATTTGTATCATCTTTAAAAGGATTCAATAGTTCATGAGTAAAGACAAAGATGACAACAAAGTCCTGTGATTCTCACACACACAGAGAAAAAAATATGAGTGATTTTGAAGCAGGATCTTTTATGATCACAAGCTCTAAAATGCTCAGATTTTGATACATGCTGGATCACGCTTCAAGAAACCTTATGCTACTAACATTTTGAGGCCTAAAAAAGTCATCTTTGTTACACTGCTGTTGGAACAGCTCATGAGGAGAAAGTATCTAGGAGAGATAAGCTGGTAATGTAAAAAATAAACCTTTCTTTCTGAACCAAAAAAACAGCTCAAAGTACTCCCATAAACAATATGAATTACTAATCTCAATACAATTTGCATATGTTGGTATAAATTAGAGAAGTCCTCATTCACTAGGCAGCCTTCTTGATTAAAGTGTAAATCAAAAGGTACTGAACATTTTATGTGGAGAAGCTCCCGGGAACCCTCCCAGCAAAGATTACCTGCTCCTTCAGAAGTTGTTCACAGGCTTCATGTAGTGTTCCTGTCTTTGTGGACACAAAGAGATACTGCTTCTGCAGTGATTCCAGGTGCTGAAGGGCACTATTCACGTCATTCAGGATAGCATCACACTGCTCCTGAAAGCCAGACAAGTAATCCCTCATCTGTCTAGAGAAAGAGAACCAGAAGGTAACAAAGGTCAAATTTCACTTTTTCTATTTGCAGCCTCAGTGGCCTCCAGTGACACCGACAATATCTTTCCCTGAGAGAAACCAATTCCAGGAAAATAAAAGGACCACGTGCATGAAGAGAGCCTGCACAATAAGCAGGCACTTCCTGACCTGCAGAAGTCACAGGGTTTTGAAGCAGCCACTGCAGTAACTCTGCTTCCCTGACATTCCTGATACCAAACCTGCCCAGAGAGAGGCAGGTGCCCTGTAACCAGTTTAGAGATCACTTTGTGCTATCTAACACTGACCACAGCATTGACCACTGCAGGTCACTGCTAACAGCTGAATTCTATCTGCTTTGCTTTCAATAGTTTATAACTTGGTTTCTTCTCCTATACAAGCCTCAATTTTCACTTAGAAATGACTTTTACTTTTCTTAAATAGCTATAATTAACCAGAGGGTTCAAAAGTTATCATTCGGATGGAAAGAGGTTGAAGTGAAACTGAAATCCTTCTGAATTAAGACTCAGTATATAATGTTACCAAGCCTGTCTAAAGCTCAGCGCAGAGACAAGCTCTAAATTCACAGATTCACAGAATATTTAAGGTTGGAAGGGACCTCTAGAGATCATCTAGTCCAACCTTCCTGCTCAAGCAGGCACACCTACAGCATTAAAAGTTTAAATTAAAGTTTAAAAAATGATTGTTAAATATTTGCCAAGCGAACATTTAAATATGAAGTACTATAAATTGAGTTAACTCCTACATGTCAGGTTAAACCACTGTGTTATACCTTGCCATGCACAAAGCAGCGTGTGAAACACAGCTCTGCCTTGTGCAAACCAGTGTACAACAGGCAGAGAATTAACTCATTTTAACTCATCTTACGCCTGTCCCTCTGGCCTCCTGCAGATGATTTCAGATTTGCCATCCTACAAACCAGTCTGCAGCCGTTATACAGCAAAGTATCCACATGCATTACAAATGCCAAGTGGCCTGGTGTCCCTTTTTTAAGGTTGCTCATGATCCAATGAGCAATAGAAGCTTTGGTTGGGGAAATACCATGTATGCAAGCATCAAAACAAGAGGAGAAGAGGCAGACTAGAGCAGAAAAACAGCACAGGGTTTCTTTGTAGCCAAGGGCAAGTTCTTAAGACTGCAAAATATAGGCCAGTTTTCCAAAAAGCCACCAGCAGATTCAGCTGGGCCCCTTGGCCTTGCTCACAGGGGACTCCTGAGGACCCACCCAACACAGCTGCAAAGGCCTCGCTGGCCGAGCGGAGCCGTGCGAGGAACGCCGGGAACGCAGATGGAGCCGGCGCTGGTCTAAACAGTGACAGTGGAAATCACTGTCACCTGCACCCGCCTGCCAGAGTCCCCATCAAAGGAGGCCACGTGGACAGCGGCCGTTGCAAAGGCACAGAATATCCCTACCTCTGCCTTTGCCTACAGCCCAACCCTGTGTCAAAATTAATTTCTGTTTGTCTTAATAAATCATCAGGTAGGTCAGAGAGAAATCTGTGTTCCTTTTAACTGCCCTGTCTCAAGGTCAGCAACCTCCAGGATGGGGGATATAGCTGTGGGAAGGAAATACTTCAGCTGCTCCAATACATTTCACAGAATCACAGACCAGCTGAGGTTGGAAGGGACCTCTAGAGATCATCTAGTCCAACCCCCTGCTCCAGCAGGGACACCCAGAGCACGGGGCACAGGGCGGCATCCAGGCGGGTTTGGGAGATCTCCAGAGAAGGAGACTCCACAGCCTCCCTGGGCAGCCTGTGCCAGGGCTCTGGCACCCTCACAGCAAAGAAGTTCCTCCTCACATGGAGATGGAACTGCCTGTGTTGCAGCTTGTACCCATTACCCCTGGTGCTATCACTGGCCACCACTGAGAAGAGCTTCCTGATGATTTAATTTGAACGTGTGCAAACATCATGCAGTCTCTGAGGTTTACATTGCCAACAGTGAAAGCGAATGAGGAAGAGCATATACCTGTACTTTGCACCTTCATCTTGATCCATCTGCGTCTGCAGTTGGGCAAACCACGAGAAGAACTGAAAGAGATTTTATGCAGTCAACAGCAATAGATCTCACATACAATGAATCAGGAAAAAATAAAATCAGATGTATAAAACAGAAATTTAGAAGATGAACAGCATCATTTCTTTTGCTAAATACAGTGAGATTTAAGAGCTTAATTGCTAAGCAAGAATACTGAAGAATAACTCCACCACTAAGCAAAAATAGGAAAAAACGAATTTCATTTGTTCTTATTTGTGCAGAAACAAGGCTGTCATATTAGGAAAAAAATGTCTATTACAAGCAACATCACACTGTCTTACCATGAGCAACATCTACTGAAGTGATGCCTTACGACTGCACTCAAAAAAGGGAAAGCCTCTCTTCCCTAAAAGCTTCCTCCTTTTTCCCCCCAAGTTTCTTCTTACACCTTGAAGACCGACAAAATAATTTCACTAACCCACCAAAAGCTAAGGAGGAGAGACAGAAACTCCTGCTCTCTCAGAATGGTTAGGGTAGCTCTGCGGGTATCGAGCACCACTCACCTGCTGGGCCGTCTCAATTCTCTCGCCCTCCATGCCCAGCGTGGCAAATCCCTTCAGGAGAACGTCCTCCGTGGAGTCCGGCAGCGCGGCCGTCAGCGCCACGGCGAGCGACGGCGCCGTCAGGCTGCCCAGGTCCTCGATGGGGAGCTGCCCGGGGAAACCCACACACTCAGTTACATTTAGATGGTGTTTTACGCCAGCACGTGTTTGCCCAAAGAACTGAGCCGAGCGCACGGGCACCTGGCACGCTGAAGTGAACATTCACCCAGACAACTGCACTAAAGTATCTGAATACATAAGAATTCACACCTCGTGTAGAACAGGAACCTGCCACTTGTTTGCACTGTGCCACGTCACCACAGCACAGGAGCTGTCACATGTTGCTGCTGGGTATTCAGAAAAGCTCAAGACTTAACCATGCTACAGTTTGTTCAGGATGTTCATGTTCCTTCAAGCATTTCTGAATGAAGAAGTTCAGCTAAAAAAAAAGGCTCTTCCAGAAAGGCTCTGCGGAGTGGGAGCTACGAGCTACATCATTTGTTTTTAAGCAGGAAAAATACAGCGAAAGTAACTTTCAAGTAATCTTGTTTTAATGTAATTAGAAAGGGTTTATTAGTTTATATTGCAAAAGAAATTTCATATTGCAAGAAATCAAATACTGTTACATAATTTTAATTAGCAAAATACTCCTTGGTTCCTTGACAATTAAAGGGAAATTTTCAGCATTGTTGAGAACGTTAGTAACAGAAAACACTTAAACCAAATGATAATAGAAAGAAATCTTTATATCTCCCTAGACAATTACACACTTTGTAAAATATTTGCTTAGTAAAATATTCATTGCCTAAGAATGCTATTCTGCTAAAGAAAGAACGATCAGTATTTCATGTATTTGAGTACCTGACCTATCTTTTTCAGTGTCCTTGTCTACTCCCCCAAAATGTTTCCGGGTGAAAAATAAATGAAGTCAGGATGAAGAATCGCCAGTAAGAACTGTGATTTCAGCCGGATTTCCGGATGCAGAAAATGAGCAGGCAGCACCCTAATGTGAAGCCAAGAACTGGTTGTCTTGGAAAGAGAGAAGCAGAGCTCGTTTTCTTCTGGAAAAGCCGAGTGCTGCCACCCCAATCCACTTCTGTGGGAGCCAAGCCAGGCTGCAGCCCTCAACATTTCCGACATTCCAGCTGTGCTAAGTGTAAACCACAGGGACTGCCCTGTTGCAGAGGTGCTTTAGATCCTTAAGGACGCGCTCCAGCGGCTGAACATCCTCCTAGGGTCACTCTGGGTGCTGCCAGCACTGACACACACAGGGACAAGTGGCCTGCAGCAGAAACTGGAACTCCTGGGGAGCAGGACAGGCTCCGGAACCACACGGATGTGTTTCCAGAAAGAAAGGCTTCACCCTGGCTATTGAAACTCTGAAACAGACCCTGGCATCCACCTTGGTTAACTTTATGGTCTGTAACTTACATCCTGATCCTATTCAAACAGGAAAGCTCTCCTGCAAAGACGCAAGTCACTAAGATATAAGGCATGCTTTCCGAAAGCCAATCCAGTACTTCCCGGAACAAGGAACTAGTGGATCTTCAGCACGCTACTGACAGCTTAACAAGCCTCTTTTTCTTTTGGTAGAATACTTTTTTTTTCTCATTACTGAATATATTCAGAGAGGGGTTTGATGAGAACTGTAAGTAATTAGTAATGTTTCACAACAAGATAGCAGGATATTCGTGGCACTTAAAGGCACTTTGCTATTATCTAGAGGAGCCAAAGGGCAGAGGAAATGCTTAATACAAACGCACACCTCGAGACTGCACTGGGCTGCTTAAACAAAAGCCGCTTTCCCCTCACATTCGGTTACCTCCCCGCTCGTCAAACAGGCGTTTCCCGGCCCGGGGCGCCACAGTGCCGCTATCGGCGTGGCTGCCGACTCGCCAGCGCTTGGCCGCCCCTCGCCGGCAGGCAGGACAGCGGGAGGCCGCATCGGTAACGCAGCAGCTCCCGGCCTCGCGTTAATATTTTATAACCGCGGGGCGACGGAGGATTCATCCGCAGCAACAGCGGCCGGGGAGGCTTCACCCGGGCTGCGCGGGGAACGCGGCGCCGCTCACGGACGGGGACGCGGCTGCGCGGCGGCCCGCGGCCCGGCACCGGGGGTCGCCCTGGCGCCGCGCTCACCTCGGGCGGCACGGGCAGGTCCTCGGCTGCCGCCTTCACGTCGAGCACGGAGCGGCTCTGGCGCTCGCTGAGCGGCGCGGCCGGCTGCGGGCGCCGCTCCCAGCGGCCCAGCCGCTCCGCCGCCTCCGCCATCATGGCGCGGGCGGCGGCCGCACTTCCGGCCGCGTCCAACGGCGCCCGTGGCGCGGGCGCCACGCTGCTTCCGGGGCGGGGCCAGGGGGGCGCCACGGAGGGGGCGGGGCAGCCGCGAGGGCGCCCCCTGGCGGCCGGGAGGGCCTGCGGCTCCCGCTTCCCCCCCCCTGCAACCTCCCGGCCGCCTCTCCCCCTCCCTCCCTCCCTCTATCCCGGTCTTCCACGGCCTCCCTTCCTTCATCTCAAAACGATTCAACGCCAACCACTCAGCGATTTGAGAGAGATGGTACAGAGCTTTAAAACTTTTAATAGGCTCCAATGCAAAAGACACCGTTTACATCCTGTACAAAAATATCTACAAATATTTCTATTAAAGCTTTTTCCTTGCAGCTGTTTCTATGCTAGGTGCAAAGGAGCAGAACCATATACATAGAAAAACTTTTTGTGCCTTAGAAAGTGCCCCGTGCATTTCAAAAACGTCACTGTGGGAATTCAAAATTAGCAACTAAGTGACACTATCGACTCTGAATTTGCGCTAAGATTAAATGGAATGTACAATTAAGCAATATGCTTTAAGAGTCACTTTAATACACTACAACAACATCACAAGAGTGCAAATCCATGCACCCTTTGCTCCCTCCTGCAACAGCAGGAGGAATATACCACATCGTGCACCTCATGTATTCCCTTGCCGGGCATTCAACCTAGTCTCGACAGTAACTCCCCAACCAGGGGGGTAGGAGCTTTGACACACACTTTTAAATCAGGTACTGTACTAAGGAGTTGCTCTTTCTGCAAAAGAAATTTATAACCTGCACGTAACAGCAACTTGAGCTTGCTTGCTAAAAAGTGCTTAAAACCCACCGGGTTTTTGGTTTTTAAATGCGAGAAGCCTTTGTATTGAA
Organism: Nothoprocta perdicaria; assembly: GCF_003342845.1. Taxonomy (NCBI): domain Eukaryota; kingdom Metazoa; phylum Chordata; class Aves; order Tinamiformes; family Tinamidae; genus Nothoprocta; species Nothoprocta perdicaria. Next base: position 26,101 of record NW_020455485.1, read on the forward strand.
CTTGCCTTTCTCTGGGAGTTTTAAGCTTTGTGTAGACACCTGCATTAGTCAGCCATGGCTACTCAGTGCAAAACTTGCATCTTTCAGAAGATACAAAACAGACATTCACAGTTACAGGATGTTTTTCCCAACAGAAGAAGCTCAGAAGGCTTCTCTGAGACAGAGATTTGAAGTTCTGACCAGTCCATACTCACTCTTAAATAACAATTTGAATACGAATGTTCAAGAACCTCTTACACTGAAAGCTAAGAGCAATGCGTTTGAAAACGCAACTTTCCTTGAACTGTACAAGACAGACAATGTTGCCACCACACTTGCAAATGAAGCCAGGTTTCTCCAGCAGATTATGTTGGTATCTTGGACTTACAGACTTTGCTCACAGCTCAGCTCTAAAGCCAGCAGCAGATTTTTTCTGCAGCAGGTATTTGGCTAAGCAAAGAGATGCCTTGTTACACATTCATTTCTAATCTTTGGAGCTTTGAAACAGCCGTTTTTACAGCCACAGGTATTACACATTCAGAAGACAGCAGTATCCCAGTTCCTTGGTACTGCTCATCTACCTTCGGAGAAACATTCTGTCCCTTTTAAAAAAGGCAATGTAAAAAACCATCAAGAACACTTTCGAGCTGCAATATTCACATCCAAGAGCACTTCAGGAGTTGTCAAAGTATTCCATCAGCTTTGGTTGAGCCTTGGAAGCAGTGCACATCATTCAGCGACCCGCAAGAGCATTGTTACAGGAGCCAGCGTTTGCCTGGACGTCTCTCCTAGGCCGTCCTAATTTGTAGCATCTCAGGCACTAAGAGAAGGCACTTGAGAGCAATTTAAGCTACTCTAAATTCATATAGTGCATGAGAATTCGAAACAGTTCAACACATCAGAAGTCCAACTTCTTCAGCTGTTCATATGTCAGGAAGAACTGGGGCAGTTCATTAAGGAAAAGTTCTCTGTTTATGTAACACTCGGTGCAGAGGTGCCACAACATTCACCAGAGGACAGTGACTTGTGTGTGAAATTCCATTCTGCTGTCACTTCCCTTGCAGATCACGTGGCCAGTTGACCATTTTTATTCTGCAAGACCCTGTAGACCAATGAAGCCTGCGCCAGGGCACTGCAGTATTTCAGAGGTTTCAGGGCTAGTGAATCCAGTTTCTTTTCCACTCCCTATTCCTATAGATTTTAGGATAACTGAGGCAGCCAGAGGCCATATTACGCAAGCACTTGGGCTCTGAGTCACTCTGCTTTACTAGCCAAAAACATGTTCACATACAGCAAGAACATTCTTACCATCAACTCACTTAGCATCCAGCTGCCTAGAGCCCCCAGGAAACAGATTAACACAGTAAAAATTGAGACACCTTGAAATACAAAAGGATTTTATGACAAACTGCCAACAGTTTTACTCACTCTGGAAATAAATCCTCTTCTAACTAGTCTGGTAGGAAATGGAGACAAAGTTGTTTTGCAAGGAGGTAATATCCCAAGATTTACCCTGTGGAATGCATTCTATGCACGGAATCTGCCTGGAAGCAGTTGACTGGGGAAACCAAATAAGTAAGATTCATTAAAAACAGGAACATTTATGGTAACATAACTTCCACATGAAACATTTTGCTCAATTATCTACTTGCACTCTATCGCTAGCTTGGAGTTCTCAGACACTTCTGCAAAGGATACAATAATATTCCAAGGACCAAGTCTCAGCCAGTTTGGCCAAAATCCTTTGTACAAAGCAAGGAAGCCTTCATTCTTCCATGTCTGGAAAAAGCAAGAACAAGTTAGCATTTACTGTCTAGATTAGTACAGAGTTCTGCACCATAGGTAAGAGGAAACTGAACCACTGAAGGAAGCACTAGAGCCACTAAATCTTACTGTACCTCGTGTCTACTCAGACAGGGAAGGTTTTCACTTGCAGTTAGCAAGCCCTGCAGCATGGGGGTACCCCAGCAGAGAAGCTGCTACCCAGTCTGAATTTGATACTCAGTCTCAATTTGTCCAAGTCACATCCTTGGACTCCTGCATTCAGAACCTTACACAGAGCTGTATTTAAGTCTGCTGCTTATGCTAGGCATTTGTGAAACACATTTCAACATTTCTTGTAGACTTCAGAGTCACACTGGGCAAGTTAAAACACTTACATCAATGCCTCTTCTTGTTTCCTAAGCCAGTCATTTCCAACACTCAGAGAAACAGTTTGTACACATTCATTCTACCTCTTGCTTTAAATCAAAGCAAAAAGGAAAGGACAGAAGGGGACAGCCAGGTCTACACATTCAGCCAGCATGAGAGTCTTAGAAGACAGGAAAATAATGTGTGCCAGCAGCAAGATAAGTGAATGCAAATTTGGTTTTGTTCCCCCCATCCCCAATCCCAAACTTGGCTCAGATTTTTTGCAGAAATTCACTGCAGCATCCCAGAGAAAGGAGACAGGCATCCAGCCCCTTCTTGCTATTCACTCTCCATTTGGCTGGCAGCATGCTACAGCACTGCATAGCCAAGAAACGCTATTGGCAAAGGAGTGTAATAGCAAATATCGGAAACAGCCTTCAGATCCCTTGTAGAACAGTGATTCTTCATATTCAGAGCTTTTGTTTTCCTGCAATTCAGCTCACTAACTGCCAAAGTCACAGTCATCTTCCTGGTAGAACTGGCCTCCCTCCACACCATCACGTAGCAGACACTCCCTAACCACTAACTGAAGCTCCAGCTTGAAACAGGAAGAGGTCCTGAGCACAACTTCCCCATAAAAAAGGCTTGAAGTTTGTGTTCTCTGCTGTGTTTCTAGAGGGAAGCTTCACCAGCAGGGTTTTAACTCTAGCCCAACTCCTTTACAAAAAAGGGTTTCCAATTTTCTCAACCAGAAACGGTCAGTTTTTTTGCAACTGTCTCCCCATAGAGTCCTAGATCTCTTGCTCTTCTTTGTCCAAACATTTCCAGCTTCCTACCCACTCTTTTCCATATAGAAGACCATCCTGCTCTCTTGACATTGCCTTTGTCTATACTAGGCTTTCCATTACCTAGAGCGCAAAAGAATGCTACCATATGCCCCAGACAACTGTTTCATACTTCGCTCTCCAACAACACTCTTTCAGTGTTCTAATGTTGTTTCAAACTAAGACAATACTACCCAGAAATTGTTTTCTTACGAGAGTACCAGAAGGAAATAAAATCCATCTGTAACACATGTGCTTCTTCATCTCTCTTCCTGCACTTCTATCAGGACAGTAGCTACATTTTAAGCTAAATGAATTATTGGCTCTATAGCTTGAGTGCTGGATAAACAGTAGTAATTTTTTTTTTTTTTCTTTTTTAGTTTACATGGATTAATTTCTAGAAAACTTTAAACCATTTCAAGTTCCACACAAATTCTTGCTTGATGGTACAAGCTTCCACTTCGGTTAGGATGCAGATGGAACTTACTTGTAACAAGCAATCCAGAGTACCCTTGTAGTTTGTGTGTGTCCCACTTTGTCGGCTTTGGTTCATCATGCGCGTCCTTACAACGTCAATTGGGTTAGATGCCACGGCTCCAGCTAACCCACAAGTAAAACTCGAGCTAGTGAGAGACAGCAGTAAGGAAGTTTGATCCATCACATTTGAAGTTGCATAAGAATTTCCCTAAACAATGCCATATTTTATGCTTTTAATACACCTAATTAAAAGTTACAGCACATAATAGTTGTTAAACCTATCTTCCATTTACTAGAAAGCATCATTCTGAAGCTTTGTTATATCCTGTATCATATGCAAAGTCTATATCGAAACAGATGTTTATGCATCTAAGAAAAACAAACATTTTAATCAAGCTTTCCTCCAAGCTCAATTTGTACAACTTAATGGTTCAGACCACCTATAAAACTAAATTTCATTTTGGATTTTTCAAAATGATTAGCTTCCCTGCTATTTCAGATGCTACTGTATTAAGAAACATCAGAACTATATTTATATATGGACTGATAAAACAGAAGATAAAACAGCAATCCAATTCCATCTTCTGAAGAGTTCAAAATTAAAAGATGCATCTTCTACAGGGAATTTTGAGCTATGCAACCAAGCTAGGTAGGCAGTTATAGCCATAACTTACAGGAAGTGAGTATACACTGTGTCTCCCATAAATCCAGACATGATTATGTGCTTCTTGGTAAGATCATATACTGGCAGCTCCACTCCAACGACAATAGCTGCTCTCTGTGCAGTCAGGGATACTCCCTAGCATAAAAGGTACAGCTGAAGATGAAAACTCTGTGCACTTTCGTTAGCTTTAATACAAATCAAAACATCACAAATGTTTTAAATTCAAAAACTACTTTAATCTAGTGTAGGTCTCGCATGCGCTCACTAAACATGCAGACTGAAATAGGTAAAGCTCCTTCCCCACACTGAATGGCCGAGTAGCATAAATAATCTAATGCTACCTCTCTGCTTAGGCTTAGATTTTCTTACATTAATGGTAAACTAAGACCTCACCCAGGTGCTACTTCCTCCCCTTACTTAAGTGACTTTAGTGATAAGAAAGATGAAAGGAAAAGCAAAATGTATCACTGAACTTCAGGGAAAAATACCTTAGAAAACCACTTCTCACTTGTTTCAAAACAGCATTCCATTACAGTCAGTGACCGTATGACAACTGAAGAGCTTTAATCGGCCTAAGAAAACCTATAAGACCGAGTATGAAAACTCCTGAGCTGTAGGGGATGTTCTCATCAGCATCTTTACTTCCAAGTATTCTTTAGTATTTTTGAAAAGAACAGAGCAGATAGTTTGAAGAATTGTGTATAAAACATCTCTCAATTAGTCCTAAAGATCATGACATCAATGTAAGTGTCCAGGTTTCTCTGTACTTTTTTGCTCCCCTTTCAGATGGGAGCAATACTTCAAGGCAAAGATTGACAGTAACCATTTATCAAAACAAAACGTGCTGAAAAAGATATCGGTAAGAGTCATGGGACACTAAATTCAACTTTGCTATTGCTCCTTCCACACTTTGATTGAAAACACTGCAAGTGTTTTAGTTGAGCAAGATCAAAAAAACTATAGAGGATAATACTTTAGGATAAGTAATGCAAAAACTTGCCTTCCATAATCCTTTGGTGCCTTCGTTTTGGTAGATCTGTATAAAGTTGCCCATCATTCCTCCTTGTATCATACTACCTTGCGCTTGCATTCTGATCTGGGAGACAGTTGAAGATCAAAACAGAACATAAGTGCTTTTCTAACGTAAGGTTAGAAATAGTTTAGCGTAGTTGTATCATTGTAACTTGCTAGCTTAAAGCCAGCTTTCCACTTGAACACAAAGTGATAGCTGGTATTACCATAACCACGATGCAATCTTTGCAAGCGCCTCAACTATCCTCTGCTTGCAGTTACTAGTTTTCTACGTGGATGTGGTGTAATTCTTGGCTATATTAAGTCACTTCTATTTCTGTATTCATCCTCATTTAGACTAGATTGACAGATAGTTTCTGCAGTGTCCTTCATAATGTTCTAAGAGGAACCTCTTAAAATGAAAGGTTAAGAGATTAAGGTTTCAGCTAGTAAGAACCAACTTCTCCCATCTCTCAGATATCTGACACTGTCCTTAGGAAACTGTCCTTTTAACTACCAAAAATATCCTTTTGATGACAAGCAAGTTGGCTTGGGAAGGAACTATGGGAAATAACCAGTTGAAGCCATTCTTGAAACGGAAATTATAATACAATTAGGAGACAGACACATAAGTGATATGATAATTTTCTAAGTTAAATACTACTAACCCTTTCTACTGAGGAGAAAAAGGTCCAAGTATTATTAACTACTCTGAAGAGGCAATGGTTTCAGATTCCATTAAAATGATTGGTAACTTGCTAAGCACTACTCTACAAAACCTCTAGCAGAAGCAACAAGATCTTGACCCATAGGATTTTCAAGAATCATACAACCTGAACACCAGTCACTGAAATTCTTACCTCTGAAGTGACTTTCACATATTTAAGCTCTAGAATCATTCTAAAATAGCAGTATTACAAGAAAATTAAACTCCCCAATTAAAATGCACAGTGGTGTTTCCACATACACTATAGCATGAACATTATAATAACTGTAGTCTTAAATGATTTTTTTTTTTTCCTCCTTAAAAAAAAAATCCACAGATCTAACTCCTTCTCAAGCCATCAATTTCCCAGGACATGACTACATTTTCTAAAAGGTAGATGAAACAAACTATAAACACGTAAAGCATAGTTACCTTCAAAACATCTGTAGGGTTGGCAATAGCTGACGAAACTACTCCCGAAAGAACACCACATAGAACATTTATCATCAGGGTTTCATCTATGCCATGAACAGAGGAAAAAAGTTTAGCTGCAAGTGTACAGAGCATACAAGGCATCTTAGCAGAAAGCTTCCTCCACTCCTACAACTAGAGACAGTTGACTATAGAAGTTTTAACATGCCCTGACACAAGCTTATTCCAACCACTGCAGTAAGATAACAAATGCAAAGCGCCACCTTCAGGCAAACGAGCCTAAGCTGCCAAGCCCTCACCTTCTGGATGTTCAACAAACATTCTTTTCAAGCTTTGATAAGTGCCGATTTTAATAGTTCCATATGAAGCTTGGCGTAGCATTGCAGGTGCAATCCTGTAAAAATAGGCAGTATTTACAACTTAAATAACAGTATTTACAAGTTAAAATTGTCAAAGTGAACCATTAGCAAACAGTTTAGTGTGGGAGAGATTGATCACAAGGTATCTACCACTGAAAGCTTTGATCATTTAAATTTTCAATTTAAAAAAAATCACTGTGGACAAAACAAGGCCTTTTACGTACAGACTGCAAAAACATGTGTGAACAGTAGAAGAATTATTTTAGAGCAAGTCTCAACTTGTGGTCTATAAAATAGCACACAAATTTGCTCAAAATAACTGCAGCCTAGTTAATACCCTGCCACGGTCTTTTGGAAGAAAAGCACAAACTTTTTTCCCCTAAATAAAGTCAGAATGACTGTGTAGAGTAAGTTCATGCTTAGCTAGATACTTTATTCTTCATTTTAAAATAGCTCATTCTTTAAAATAACACATTATCTGAATTTCTTTGGTGAGAAAGTGTTCTCCAAATACCTTGTACAACCCCAACTTAAGAGCTGAAATACTACAGTTTATGCTCATTATAAACGCACTGCTCAGAAACCACTATGCAATTTAACTTACCCTGAGTACAATGCTTTCAATCCTTCTTCTTTGAATATTCTCACTAGTGCATGCATCATCCCTCGGTAGCGGATCTCTCTATATTTGGCATCATTAACTTGACCTTGAACTTGTAGACGTGTTTTGGTCAGGTCAATTGGGAAAGTACCTTAAAAAATAAAATTGGGGACAAATTCTAGTAAGTTAAATGAACGTTTGCCAGAAAAGTATGGCTTCTGTAGATTGTACATCTTTCACGGGAAATTTTGCACTATTGGCCACTATCAAATAAGACAGAGGTCACAGTTCAAGTTTGAGAACGATTCATGAGATGAGGTAGAAGACAAAAACATAATAGTGGTCTTACTTACAGAATAGGTGCAATGTAAATTATCTCAGGGACTCCATTTGTGAGTCTGACATCAAGTACCAGAGCATTTACAAAACTAATTATGAAGTAATTATGAAAAATACAGAAATATAGTTTTCTTTATTGTCACATATGTCACAACTAAGATTTAAAGGACGTTAGTATTTTAGGTTAGTCTGTGTATTAAACACAATCAAATGCATTATTTCACCAGAGTAACTGTATTATGCATTGCACTAAATAGATGTAATCATTCAAGGTGCAGCAGACACTAACATTCAAAAAAAAGGAATGTAAACTGCAAGACAGATACTTGGAAAGCTAAAAAACAATTTTACTAAAGAGTTTAGCTTATTATTCTAGTAAAACAAAGTGTGTGTGTAGTGTGTCTATTACAAGCACTGTTTAAAAACGGATCAAACACTGAACAAGAGACAAAAGCCAAAGGACAGTTTGTATAAAATCAAGAGTTTACATAAGAGTTCCAACAATAAAACAAGGTTCTGAACAACTTCTTAATCTGCAGCACAGAAAAAACTCCAGTGCTTCACCCTGAAGACAATCATACAGTACAACAGCACTGATTGACCTGATGGAATTAGGCTTGTTTTCAAGGGGACTTTCCAAGTTATAAAGCCATGTACACAATTAAAAGAAATGCTTACCACATTCTGCAGTTATTGATGCTAAACCTCCATAGATAAATGGCTTCCAGTTCAGTGCTGACATTATTGATTGGTCTTTCTGTGAAAGACAAGAGCAATTAAGACTTCTACATTAAAACTATTTTTACTCAAACGCATGCATCTGCAACATTTGCCACCTAAAGCACTAGGGGAGGATGCATATGCAAGCATTTAACACAAGCTTATGTTTCATCCTCTTAAGGTGGATTTTCCGAACATGCCAAGGGTGAGAAGCCATTTAGTACCTTGGACAAAGGTAACGCTGCATTGAGGGCAGCTGGGTTCAAATTGGTGACTCTGGGCAAGTGAACTGTCCGGTTCAATCACCTGTTTGGTTCAAATGTGTTGTCTTGGACAAACTTTATCTTCCTTGCAAAAGGTGAATGTGATTATCTTCCAGACATGATCTTAAGGAACACTGCAATTAAGAACTTCTGAGAATTCTGACCAAGCTTGAATTAGTTTGACTACATCCTGGAACCAGGCAGCACTTCAAGACATTCATTATTAAAACTCTGTTCTCTTTCTGGCATGAAGATGAACAGAAAATATAGGCGTACCATACATTCTTCCATTAAGGTATCAATTCTTGCTAATGTTACACAGAAATAGTATATACTCAGCTGCATAAGCCTTTTACAGCAAAAAAAGTCTGCTCCAGCACAGAAGTTAATGAAACAACTTTGACAAAGAAGTGACTGCAAGCAGCAAGTATTCCATGATACACACTTTGCAAGAGGCAAATCCAATAACGATCTCAGAAAGAATTGCATATCAGACTAATCTAGCCTATTCAAGATTACACTTTGCCAAATGAGGTCTCTTCACAGCTTACCTCTTCCCTTACTCCTAAGCAAAGACTCTGCTTCATTTTCTAGAATATCTTCCTAAACCTCTGAATTCTACAACCTCTTATCCATGAGTTGCATGAATAGCTGCATTTAACACCATACTTGGCTTGCACTTCCACTCTGTTCATTTGTTTATCCAGCTATCCCACCTAGTTGAAAAGGGGTCCCAGATATATTCACCATTTATTTAGCATTGCTTACTCTATAAAGATGAACCTTCTTGGGCCATTCCCTCTATCCAGAATTTCTAATAATATAGTGTCCAAAGGGAGTTTACAGAAGAGGCACATGTTGAGCCTGCCTGCTGAATAGCTGCTGTACTGCTACTTTTCCTCTGTTGTCTTTATTTTATGACAAAAATTACCTAGCAGTCTGACACAAAAAGGGGAGAGAGAAAAAAAAAAAAAAGAGAGATACGGGAACTCAGAGCACACATTTCAAACACTCAGATAAAAGAAATTCAGTTTCTTAAGAAGAGATCATTATTATAAGAAAGGCAGGAAGGGCAAGCAAGGGCACTCGCTAAATTTCCATGACCTTCTGGCAATTAGGAAGCACTGGCACAGACTGCCAGCTTTTCAATGTGAAAGCAGCAGCAGTCACATCATGCGTGTGACACTGCACTCTAGGGAGGCCACATGCAGCCTGAGGTACTCCAGTTCCTCTGCTGTCATGATTTACGGCAGAACCTGTGATTAATGGAGGCAGGGCTAAGCTCAATTTTCCCTACCACAGGCCACACATGCTCCTCTGCTTTTATTAGGCCTTGCTACCCAGATTAAAAATACCAGCTAACTTTCAGCTTCCAACATCCTGAGATGCATTTTATAGCTAACATAAATAGAGCTGTTAATACAAGGCTTTAAAAGACACTTTTACCATTGCTTATATTTTATATTTGATTCTATTGTTTATATTTTATGTTTCATTCATCTCAAGCAGTGTAAACCGCTCAGCTTTCCCCTGCAATTCCAGGGCAGTAATGCAACACTGCAATGCATTCACTCTGGGAGTAAAGCTTCCTTTTAGATGCATTTACTAGTACCTGCTGAATGAAGTTTGGATACACACTGGGTGCATTGAGACTTTTTAGAGTGCTTTTCCCTTGACATAAGTGAAGATTAAAGTCTTGGCTATTTGGTGTGAAGATCTGTACCTCTGAAGGGATTACAGTACCGGTCTCTGCCCACTGTGAGGGCCAAATCAGCAACTCTGAGTCTTCCCATTTCTACTTTCCAGCCCTTCCACCTTTCCATACCTAAAGTACACAGGGACATGGCAACTTCTTCCACCTCTTACCCCCAAATTTTTCTCAGCACTGGTAAGAAAAGAAAGTAAACAACTCCTTAAAAGAGCTTCATATTAGATGTCTGAATTACAGCAAGCTTTTTAATACTATTTTGATTGCTTTGACTTGACAACATGACAGAATTAAATTCAAAATGTAAATTTAGTAAGAGACCATGTTACTGAAAGCAGGTCTAAGTTCAATTTGGAGGCCTAATACCACATTCTCTAGTTAACTCTAGGAGTCACAGTATCACTCATAAAATGCATGACTGAATACACTCCAAGTCATAACAGCTTTAACCTTTTAAAGCTTTTTTAACGGATTTGACCATTGTGCACTACCAACACTTACGTTAGATGATTTATTACTCCTAGAGAGTTAGTGCCTGCAATACAAGCAAACCTGTATAAACGCAACTAAGGACTGCTCTGTGACTGTGCAAATGACACTTCCCAAACGCACTTCAACATCCACAAACACGATGCGGGCAGGGCTGAGACCAGCAGCCACTGTGTTAATTCCGAGCAGAACTCCATGAAGACAATACAATTCCCCACAACCAAAGGCATCCCTTGATAAATAATGCAAGTCCATAGTTTCCTGTATCGTGAAAGACACAGCAACAGTAGCTAGGAAGGACAGCAACAACTAGCACACTAATTAAGTACTCCTCGGTGACAAACAACCACAAACAAAACAAAAAGAAAAGAAAAGATGCGCGAGCTACCTTCCTCCAGCCCAAGTGTATCAAGAGCATCAGGAAAAGCAAGCGAAGGCGCCAGCAAAGGCGCAGCACGTGGCCGCCCGCGAGAGGAGAGGGAAACCCTGCAAGGTGCCAGGCGCCCCCCGCCCCGTCTCCTTCCCCTAACGGGGGCTGCGCGAGGCTACCGCGGGACGCGCGGGGCGGAGAAACGCGCCCGCGCGGGACGAGGGGCCGCGTGCGCGCCGCTCCCTCAGGGACACCCACCCCGAGCCGGACCGAGCTGAAGGGCGGCCAAGCTTCCCCACTCACCGGCGAGCCCGGCCACCACCGCCTAGAGCAATCCAGAGCAGACAGCGAGCGGCCGCCTCCCGCCGTTTATAAAGCAGCGCCGCCGCCGCTCGCCCGCCGCCGCCCCGGCCCAACCGTCACCTCGGCCCCGCCCCGCCCGGCGGCCGTTGGGGCGCACGAGGCCCCGCCCCGCTCCGCGGCCGTTGGGGCGCTCCGCGGACGGTTGGGGGGCGGGTTTAAAGGGGCCGCGCCGGGAGGGCGCTGGGCTGTGGGCGCCATGCGGCAGCTCCAAGGGAACGAGGCCCCTGGGCGGTGGGAAGCGCTCCCTCCTCCGCGCGGGGCATGAGGGGCTCGTGCCCATGAGAAAACCCTGCGAGACACCTTCAAGTGGCATCCTCTCCCACAGAGAAATAACGTCGGGGGCAAAAATAACCTTCTAGTAGTTAGGCGGTAGCTGCAGGTGTGGGAAGGCGCAGGTGGAAAGGCCGGGAGGTGGTTCCAGCCGCGCGCCGGGTGACCGCAACAGGCACGTGGGGCACTTCAGCGCCGCCGGGTTAATGAGTAGGTCACTCACCCCTCAGGCTCTCTCCTTATCATTAACTACAATAACTGATGCTGTGCCATTTTCCAGGTTAAGCTTCCTTCAGTCCATGTGGGAAGCACGGATGTAAGTTCTGCAGAGCGCAGGTTTAAACGCTGCTCCTTTGCTATTAGGATGACCCCGGTGGGTATTTTTAATTAAAGTCTGCGCACAATCTCTTGCCCATATGCTGCATCCATTAATGCAGTTATATATCCAGTTCTCTCCTGCAGAATCCTGACGGGCTTTGTACAGCACATACCACTGTGCAGCCCTGTAACGGAAGGAATGTGGAAACTATTCCGGACACCTCCTGAGCCGCGGCCTGTTCCTGATGCCATGGGCAGAGAAGCAGTGCTGGAGCCCCTGAGAAATGGTAGGGATAGCTCTTGTCCCGCTGCCCCAGCCCTGCTCCAAAGGCACCTCACTGTGGCCTCGATAAAACTGTCCTTATCAATAAAAGCGCCAGCCTGAAATCCGGCTTGCAGTGAGGGAACTGCCTCGCGCAATGGAAACAATCTTCTCCTTTAAAGGAGGACTTCGGCTCCAGCTTGACCTTAAGTTGTCAGCGTTTAGCCAGCACCTTCTGTTGTTTTGTCATCAGCTTAGATGCTAACCGGTTCCTGCACGGTGCAACTTGCATCCAGGCACATTTCTCAAGTACCAACTAGTACTCCACCGTACTTAAATTCCCCCAACAAAAGAGGAATGCAGGTCAACTTCTGATACTTTTGGTGACTCCTGTCTGGGTGCCCTGAATAGCCCCGTTCCCCGCACTTCCAACGCTGTTCATGCCACGAGACACCTGGTAGTCTTATCAGCAGCCAGGAAAACCCTGGCAGGCCGCCCTGGAGCCCGACATGCAAGCCGCGTGGCTATTAACTGCTCATGGGTTCACTTTGGTGCTCAGCAACTCCTCACATGCCTCTGTGCAGCTGTGTGTGCACCGGTCACACAGTCCTGCAGCCGTTTGCCCCCAAAGCCTGAGCTTTTCTGCTGAGATGTGCAGGGCTAAGGTTTGATTGCACAGTTCCCAGGCCCCTCATCTTACAACTCCTAAGTTTCTGCCCACATTTTTTGAAATCTTTTTTTAAAGAAAACAGGGCTGTCTTCAAACAATCCCACCAAAGAGCTCTGCTTTTTGTGCCTTGATTCTTGCTTCACTGTTTTTCCACTGCTGCCTACAATGGAAAATATTTCTCTTCTGCAGCACTGAAGGCAGTTTAGTCTAGTTGTCCTGCTTAGTGCAGAGATCCAAATGGTTACAGCCATCATTCCAATTCGCTTGTCATTCTGTCACCCACTCATCACCACCATCTTTGTCCCATGGAAACTTCAATAAATCAAGAGTCAGAGAATTTGTTGCCTTTCTTCATGTCACACTGGCTGCACAATGGAAACAAGCCTGGCCTGCGGAAATCAAGCTCTCCCTGCCCCAGCACGGCCTTCCCATCCTCTGTGTTTGCATTTTCTGCCTCTTGTTCGGGCCAGCCAGTACCTACCAAACAGCCTTTCTGTTCTGGAGCTGACTTCCTGCACTACTCCACATTGTCAGTAGACTTTGGCATCCTAGTATTTACTATTCATCTGCCAAGAGTTCAGAATCTCGGGTAATCAGCGTGTCGGTATAAAGAATATTGTCTCTGGGTCATAAGCTCTCCGTGTCTCACACTGGATCCTCACCAGCCTCGGCTGAGCCTTCGCGGCAGGCCAGGCGCCAGCAGCCTGTGCTGCAATCCCGCTGACCATCCAGGCCTCCTTGTTCTTCTTCAACCTTTAACCCAATTGACTGAAGTCATCATTTTATTACCTAGGAATAACCCCAGATGATGAAACACGAGCATTAGCACAGAGTCCTGCAAGTACTTTCTTTTATGTTTACAAACATGGCCCACTTCCCTCACCTCTATGTTCATGATTCTGTATGTTCTGAACATAGTGAGATTCCTGTAAGGCAAGAGAGTAACCAACAGTCATTTCATCATCACAAACATAGCTGTCTCCCTCCACCACACACTGGTGGAAGATAGAAAAGCTAACATGTAGGGAAAATTCAGAAGAAATGTCAGTTCACACTTAGATAAGAAAGGAAAATGCAGAGACAGGACAGGGAACAACTGGTTAAAGAGCAGCATGTAGGAAAAGGTTTAATCTGATGTTCAGTAATGCAGCAGATGATGCTGTTGGAAAAAAAAAATCCCCCACACTCAACATACTATAAAAATACAAGACACATTAAATAATGTTTTTGCCACGGGCAGTGTCTCAGGTGGAGCACTATGTCCAGTTCCATGTGATGCATTTCTGCAGCTGGAAAAATTGGAGAGAGAAGTGAGGAGGATGAAGGCCCCAAAACAGGATCTGTGAGGAAAGGATGAAAGGAGCCTCACTTACTTTGAAGAAAAGACTGAAGTGAAAGGCAGGCACATGAAGGAAAGGCCCAATTCACTCCCCACCACATAACAGGCATTAGAACAGATTTCCCAATGATATGAGCAGAGAACTGCTAGGGGACACGGGCTGGGATGCTCATGGAGCCTTTGGCATCATGGGCTTTTAAAAACTGCTCAGGCAGCTTCTTATCAGGAGTGCCAGTCTGGATGAGCCTGCCCAGCATACGGACAGACTCCCAAGGACTTTTCCAGCCTTTTCCCCCGCAGTAATTCAGTGACATTTCCTACTCAGGCTTCTAATGCATGTCATGAATATTGTCTCATAGTTTCTAAGCTAACAATGGGCTCTGCAGGCAACATTGAAGAACAGTAGAAATGCTTGTTGTTGCTAAGTATTTTTGAAAATCTTATTTGGCCTCTTGCATTGGCAAAGCCTTTACAATACCCGAGTTTTGTGGATGCAGAATGAGCATGGTGTTTGCTCATAATATTTAGAGGGGAAGTGCATGCAATACATAGTTGAAAGAACTAAGGCTAGTTCTAGGCTTTGAGTGGAAAATAGACTCGTACAGCATGAGTTCCCAGCGAGGCAATTCCAGTTAATGCAAACCTGTGCTCCAGCTGAAATTTTCTGAAAGTGTTGCAATTTCCCAACAGCTCCTAGAAAATCGATTTCCCTTCATTTCTGACACTCTCTATAAGAGATAATGATTTTGGTGTGTCAGGGAAACGCAGAGGCTGTATCTGAGTGAGCAAACGAAAAGCTGATGGAGATTCTTCAACAGGAAGGCAGTGCAGACGACTTGCAACACTTACTAATGGCAGGAGGTAGTCTGAAAAGTCAGCCCTTGTCCTTTGACTGTTAGTCAAATAAGGAACACCCACAGTTGCTCCACAGAGGCTTTGGGCCTGCACACCGCTGCGGCTAAGCAAGTGGCAGTTTGGAGCAACCAGGCCAGCCTGCACGACTACAGGTACATACTGCGTGCTTTCCATCACTCCCAGTACACCTCAAGTTCCTTACTTGGCAGTACTCAACAGTTTGGGATAAATGGGGGCATCTGCTGGGTGCAATACACAGGCAAAAGAGCCTTGCTCTTCTCCCTCCTGATTTCCAACATTTGCTAATTTTCTCATGGTGCTTTTGGCATATTTTGTACTAAATCATTACACAAATAATCGGGTTCTTCTGTGTACCACAGCCTGGTAAGCCAAGTTTTCCTATTCACATTTGAATATTGTTTCCTTCTTTCTTAAATTTAAAAATGCACTTTACAAAAATGATGCAAAATGCCACATTTACATCAGTAGCATCTTTTGCAAATAAAAAGACAGGAGGCTTTTCAGAGAAATACTTCACTGCTTTACAGGTGCGCTGGTGCACAGCGTGGGGACAGCAGGGTCCCACAGCTCACACTATTTGGCCAAGACAGCCCTTGAGGGAGGCGGGCAGGAGGCAGCCCCATGCTGCACGCCATGGGAGGTGCCGTTCCAAGTCCATGGAGTGTGGGAGCACCTCCCAAAGCAGGAGAGTCCCAGAGGATGGTCTCTAACCACTATGTGCACTGTACTTGGGAAGAAGTGGGGAGGTGCATGAGCCAAGAGAGAACAGTGAGGTGTGCAATACAGATGCCTCATTTTACTCTCCATATGGAGACTTAAACAGTGTGGTTAAGGACTAGGCAGGGAAACATCAAGGCAGAGTTTAGACCCCTGCAGCTCAAGCTGGTTTATCTGCAGAGGGCTTATTCAATTAGCTCAGCAAGTCTCTAATCGACAGGGATCTTGGTTTAACCACTGCCTGCGTCACTGCTGCAGGAAGATAGAGCTCCCAAGCCCTCTCCTTGGACCATGCTAGCACACAGCTCCGTGTCAGCTAAATGCTGCTATCCCCAGCTCCAAAGGGTATCAAGTGACAGATTAGTTGTGTGTGAAAAGCATTATAAGCTTATCCAGGCCTTTGCACTGGATACCTGCCCAGAAGGGTTCTCAGAATTTACTTAAGCTGCCATGGCCACTGCAGCACTTCTGCACTGCGGTCCCATACAAGAAGTGACACAAGACAGAGCTGCAAACAGTACTTAGACCTCCAAAGCATCCCGTGCACACGGTAGGAGGTGGGTGCTCAGCATGCCGTTACATGCGCAGCACTCCACAGCAGGAGCCAGAATCGAGACTCTTCCTATGACTGAAGTCACTCTGTGCTTCTGTGCCATGGATTTTTGGTTTGCTGCTTTGCATTAGAAACAATGGGAACAATCTTATAAACAATATTCTTGTTCAAACTTGGTTTACCCAGCAAATTCAGCTGTACAGCTTTGTAATTCTTGCTGCTTAATTCTTCTAAAATGCTTCACACATTGCAAAAGACCGAGCTGAATTTATAGAGCAGCTGATCCTTCCGACTGTACATGAAGCCTAGAGACATGGTGTTAACTCAAAGAACAGCACTGTAAAAATAGAAATGCAGGTTCAGAGTTTGCTCTGAGCTTGTGCAGGTTTTACTCAGACGATTCTAGTTTACTGTGGCCACTGAGGCGAGGAGTCAAAGACTGCAGCACATAACAGTAGTCACTTTGCACTCCTGATGACAGACAGTGGCAGGTTTCCTTCATGGTAATGCACTGGGCCATCTTAGCTCCAGTATGTTTCCATTTTAAAACATTCTCAAGCATTTGCTGCCATCACTGAATGCCAGCTACCCAAGCATACTCTCCACCTCACTCCCAACCCTACTCCATACTCGAAGAGGTGCTTCCAAACGTGAGCTTTAAAAGATTCAGGCTTCGGAGAGCACTGAGGAGCTCTGTGGGATAGGTAAAAGTATAGTGTATCTCCCTTCTCAGAACTGCATCTCATTTCTGTCTCCTCATGGTCAGAGCCCAGATTTGAAGGTCTGAACTTTTCCCAGAGTAGCACATGACACATCAACTTTGTTCCAACTTCCTAAACCGGCTTCCAGAGACCTCTCCTGACCAGGGATGGGAGCCAGTGCAAACGGCATGACCTCACTGAGGGTCACTCTGCACTGGAATATTAAAAAGTAAACCTTCTGCTTACCCCTCCATAGTTGCATTAATGGTTTCATGGGTAAATTACTGCAAGTAATACAAAGAGAAAAAATACAGCACCTACAAAATAGAAGTGTGATCAGACATATATGAAAAAGAGTGCAAATTAAAACTGTTTCTACTCTTGTAGAGAAAGCACAAGGACCTGTAGCAAATTTATCGTGATATTTTGATGTACAGTGCTGAACATCAACTGTACCTGAATCATGAATACTTTTTTAACATAAACTTTGCCTGTGGAATACAAACTTACTAGCTCTAACATTTTCCATTCGGCTAAAATGCTCTTCCTTGCAGAGCAAGCATTGAAAACAAAAACAAAAAACAAGCAGGAAACCATAGAAAACTGTATCAAACAATTTTCATGTCTTCATTTGTTTGGCTGGTTTCCTATGATTATACTCCATTAACATAAGAATATGTTTGAATTCAGTCAAAATAAAGCCCTGGTGTCACTGTTAGAGCACACAAAGTAAAACACTGCATTGTAAACCTCCATCCTTGTCCTTTAAGCTGCATGATTAAGTAATTTCACAGCAACACAAACGTTACTCAGTATGTCTATATCATGCACAGACCAAATCAGAACACAGATATTCTCCATTCCTTATCTCTAAGATTTCTACTACACATTTGCATTAAATGCTTAAAGAAAGCTGCTCACCAGCACGTTGTCATGAGTTATAAATGCAAGCCCACGTGTGCAATACATCCAGTCTGCAGCTTTCATTTTCTAATGTAACAGAATTACCTATGAGCTAACAACAGTTAGCACTGGGTGTGCATTAATAGAATTTCTAATTCTATAGATCTGTGGATGGCAACAGTGTTGAAGTATTAGGCTGCCTCTTTCCCCTTTGTATCTCCCAGTAAATCTCTAGCTATTCCTAGCTGAAGTTGCTTAAGTTAGTAGGATAAATGTGCTGTTCCCACCTGCACAGCTGGGCTCAGGAGGGGGTGAGCAGAGTTCTTAGGTGCTTTGCAATGCACAGCCCTCCTCTCCGGTGCTTTGGGATGGTTTCAACACATAACCTGCACTTTGGGGCCCTTAGTTCTGTGTCTTCACAACACTTTGGTGTGGTCAGGCTCTTCTGCTACAGGCCCAGTTTAAAAATAAAGGGACTGAAACCGTAATACTGAAGCTCAAATTGAGTGTGAAGATCAAGACCTGAACATCACAAGAGGCTTCTACCATCTCTGCAAACCAGATCACTAGACTTATCTAGAGTCCTAAACACAGATTTATAAACTCAGTACTGAACACTATGGAAAGCAACAGTGCTCCAGGGGGGCTGGGGCACGGGACTTCCAGGTTGTCAATCCAAAACATGACCCTTTTTCACACTCCTCTTCTGGGGTTCACAGTCTGAAACCTGGCTGTGCAGGCCCAACTGCCACACTTGGAAAACAGACCTTACAGCCCTGAGAAAATGCAGCTCTTGCATTGGCACCACCGACATTCTTTGTCATGGTAGTATCTCAGGTTCTCATTATCCTTGTTGAAAAACTACAATCCTCTCCATATCTTTGTTTCCCAACCTGTGGGAAAATCTGTTGACAATCTGTCACTACCGTATTAAATTAAAAGAGAGGCTATAAAGGAAAAAGCATATGTGGTCATATAGCTACCAAGTGTAATGGCAATTTTCGGAATGGAGAATATCAGCAGGAATCAAGGAAATGATGAACAGCAATTTCCACAATATTAAGTGGTCCACAAGAACCAGAAAGCTTCTGTGTTTGGGCTTTTCATGGGAAAGTCTCAAAGATGAATTACATGTAAAAATCACTGCCTCTGAGCTTCTGCCTGTGTGAAGCTCCAATTAGCACAGACACATTGTACCTACAAGGCTGTTTTGCTAGAAAAGCTGACCCTCAAGGAAACAGCTTCCCTGTAAGCCAGCACTCCATGCAAAAAAGTCCTCAAATGAGACCTTTTGTGTGGTAGTACAAGGACTGCTCAGCCAAGCAAGGTCTCGAGAAGCTTTTCTTTCTGTCAGCACTAGCCTAACATGAAGCATGCAAGTGCAGGCCTTGAATAAGAGCCAGCTCTTTAAATAGCACTGACTGCCTGCAGAGGAAGCTAAAGAAGTAGATACAACACTCAAATTAACAGGAGAAATATAAAACGTTTGCATTTCCATGGCATTACTCTTAAGCAACTTCTCCCCCTCCCTTGGCCCTACCAGACATGAGACCTTCACAAGTTTGAAAGCCGAGGCCAATCTCTATTTTTGCTCTCCAAGCAAAACTCCGAGCAGCACCGGCACACCGAGCTCCCTCCAGGCTCTAAACAGGGGTCTACAACACCCACTGCCACAAAAAGCTGCTCCTTCAATTCTCTGGGATATTAAGTGCAAAACCAGTCTGAACGATGAGGAAATGCACCCAAAGACAAGCAATGTAGATACATTCGATGTTCAGCATACTGCACCTGGTGTATATTTCTGTACTTCACATATATACTGTTGCAGGATCATGCTTTATGATGTAAAAGCATATGCCCCAAGCCTCCTTCTTCTATGTTCCCTTTCTCCTGTCTATGTTCATAGAATCATAGAATGCTTATGGTTGGAAGGGACCTCTAGAGGTCATCTAGTGCAGCCCCCTGCACATGCAGGGTCACCCAGAGCACAGAGCTGCATCCAGGCAGGTTTGGAAGATCTCCAAAGAAGGAGACTCCACAACCTCCCTGGGCAGCCTGTTCCAGGGCTCTGTCACCCTCACTGTTAAGAAATTTTTCCTTAAGTTCCTGTGGAACTTTTGGTGCCTCAATTTGTGGTTGTTTCCTCTAGTCCTATCGCTGGCCACCACTGAAAAGAGGCCGCCCCCTCCTCCTCACTGCCTCCCTTGAGGTATTTATAGACACTGATTAGATCCCCTCTCAGCCTTCTCTTCCTCAGTCTGAACAGGCCCAGCTCTCTCAGCTTTATGTTCATAATTTCCATGGGATTTCTTCCTGTCCTCCCAATCCCAAGGAATAGCAATAATCTGTTCTATCAACCCCCACAACAGGTGGATAAACATTTCTAGCCTCTTTTCATGCATGGGGGATGTGGGACAGACAGTGACTGCAGGCACTGAGAAGAGCGGCTGCAAATGCCAGGCCTGGCATACAGGAATTCCTTTGTTGCCTCCCAGGTACATGCTGTGCTCCTGCCAGCGTTTGTTGAGCTTTTAAAAACTGAAGGACAGCATAACCTTTAAAGGAAAAAAAAAAAAAAAAAGATAACAAGAGAAATATCAGCCACCATGTGGAACATAACCATGGTGATTTGCACTTACAGCAGAAAAATAGGTGGGCTCAGTTTTGGCTGTGGGAGTGTGTCTTTCCCAACGCCTCTGTGCTCTGCTTGCTTATAGGCATGTAAATGTTTGCAGGTAGAGCTGTGCACATATGTGTGGATGGCCCTGACACAAATTTTGCACAGGCAGAGGAACACGGGACTAGCACATACTATAGAACAGCTTAGAATTTAACACAGACAAGAGGGGTCTGCTCAAAAAGACCTTGAAGGGTGGATGTGATTTCTTGGCATGGTCTCTACAAAGCAGCCTGATCTCGCAGCACCTCTGCAATCCTTTGCTTATCCAGGGATATCCAACACTGCCTTGGCTGGGCATCTGGTCAGCAAGGAAGCCAATGGGAGCAAAGGCACCTGGACTATGTGGGGCTTTGCCTGCTCCTTCAAATGTCAGAACCAGGTCAGAACTATGAGACAGCAAAATTAGGCTGGGAAAAATCCTCACGATGGCAGCTAATGCGATTAGCATAGCTGGGAGCTGGTGAGGCAGAGCGGGCAGAAGTCCTCCCTCATCGCAGCTTCCCAGGGTTACTTCAGGCCAACAGAGCAGATTTTTCTGCCTCCTCACAGCCTTCTTACTCCCCTCTTTTCCAGAAATTCAAATGTCCTTCCCTGCCCCCTGTACTTTATTCATAAGCTGGGGAAGGGGATTCAAGGATACAGGAGACTGCTTCCAAACCTAGTACCACTCTACAGATCTGTGAAGCAGCAGGTAAATTTTGTCAGGCTCATGTGTGACCCCTGCGCTCTTTGCTGCTTATTTGTGTAGTGACAGCCTCTATCTGGGTTATTGCAGACTGTAATTCAGTGATGTCTGTAGGATGCAGGGAGGAAAAGATCAAAAGCTCCTGCCTCAGGCCATGCTCTGCAGCAGAAGTATAAAGAGGAAAAATAAAAGGAATAGGTCAAACGTGGGAATATTTCAGTATTGTAGAGCTCAACCTCCAGCAGTCCGGGCTGAAGGGCTTTCTCCTGAACCCAAAGTGCTTAGCAGCCCTTTTGGCATTTTTCTGTGCCTCTGTGACTGCTATTGCAATCGTCAAAGCTTCTGGCATGCAAGACATCCTGAAGCAGTAAGTTCCACACACACTGTGTGAAAGGGAACTTCCTCTTGTTTGTTCTGACCTTGTCATCTCTTTTTTTTTTTTTTTATTCTTTTAAATGTTTACATAATTCCTGTAAGCTGCAAGACAGCAAAGTAGAACAAGGCAGCCTGAAGGATAAGAATCTAAGCACGAGACAGAAACCATGGAAATCCACTTCACTGTAGGTTATGATCCAGTCCAACTCTGCAGCACTCACAGGGGGATAGGAGCGGCCAGGCTGCAGACCCTGTCCCAGGAAATGTTTGTTCTGCAGCACTTGGGGGGAATCTCCATCACTGGAGGGGTTGAATAACAGGGTGGACAAACATCTCCCTGGAGCAGTGCATGTCTAACTAATCCCCCCACATCACAAACCCTGACTGATTGACCTCTCAAGGTCTTTACATGCCTAAGATTGTCAGCCCTCTCTCTCACACAGACACCCCCCCCCCAAAAAAAAAAAAAAAAAAAAAAAAAAAAGCCTTATTTGCCCTGAGCACTTCAGTGGGAGGCATCTGGAAGGAGTTTCTGCTATAGTCCTTCCCTGTTTCATCACATTAAACTGAGCAATCCAAAATTCCAAAATCACTCTGGCGCTGGATGATACATCTTAACCCTCAGAAATGTCCTTTGTCACTCAAGTCCTTTTAATTCTCATGGAAGCGGGGAGGATAAAGTTGTCAGCAAATCCTTAGGAGAAAAAATAATAAATATTATCTGTGCTGGGATCTGACCTTAAAAAGAACAGCAGGTTTGTTTTGGTGGCTGGCAAGTATTAGGAGCTTTGGTTACCACACTGCAGCTTAGGAGGCTGTTTTCCAAAATGACATCTCTTAGTGTTGTTGCCTGCCTCCTCAGCAATATTTTAAATAGTGTTTTGCACAGCTGGGAGGCCAAAAAGTTGATACATCTATTTACTTATAATGACACCTTTATTCCAGCCATTCACCTGCAATGTCTGCAAAAAGTTTCCTTTTTAAGCAAAACAGCAGGGACTCCTCATTTAGTGCCTGATTCTGCTGGCTGCCATAATTTTAAGAATGACACTGTTACATGCCTCATACTCCAAAGATTATCTTTTCTATTGACAAATTCTCCTAAGGCTCTCATCTTGTTACAGCAAGCTAGAAGGCACACACCAATGGATTAAGACTGCAGAACTCGATTTCAGACTTCAAAAGTTTTGTGGAGCAAACGTTAGTGTGAAAAATGGTCACAGAGTTGATCATGACAGGATTTGCAATTTTAATGATTAAAAACTCAGTAGACACATGCTGCTCACGTGGGAATGCTGATTATCTGGGGAGAACAGAGCTTGCGGGCAGCCCCAGACTGGCCAGGAGCCCAGAAAGGCTGTCTCAGTTACCAGCCTGCGCTGCAGCTTTCCCTGCAGCGGCTCCGGGGCATTTCAGGTAACACAGGGATGGCACCATGGAAGAGTTCAGGCCTCTCCCAGACACAGCCAGCAGCTCTAGTTCTGCCACCTACTGGGACACCTCCAGACAGCACAGACACCCAAGCACTCCTGCCGAAAGCCACAGAGTTGCAAGGTGGGGGAATCTCTCTCTCTTTTTTTTTTGAGTCTAATCCACAGCCACGCTTGGACCCTTCACTGGTGCCTGCAATGCCTCTGTTTGTCCCTGCACTCACTGATCCCAACCTTGAGCCCGGCTTGATCAGGGCCCAGCCTCATCTCGATGGGCCAGTCCCTGGGTGCTCAGCTGAGCCTGGCCATGGTGCCTACACTCACACTGCTCACCTGGCATGGGACAAGGTCCCACTGAGAACTGGTCAGCCTGTCGTAGGGCAGCATCCCAAGGCACTACACCCTCATACAGCATCCTTGCTTTGCAGTTCTCATCTCAGCAGTTTCAGTCCTATTTTTCCTGAAAAGCAGCAGGGCTCTTTTGTCCTTGTATGTCCCCCAGTGGCTGGGCTCTAGGTGAGCCAAATAATACATAAAATGTCACCAAAACCATGAGGTTTGGGAGTTGGTTTTTGTTTTTTGGCTGCACAGCGACCTCTCTGCCTGCCAGAAGAAGCGCAGTCAGCTCTCCTCAAGAGAAGAGCTGTGGGAATGAAATGACAGAAGCAGCAGGAATCCAGCCACAACGGGAAGAATTGCACACGCTGTAAACAGTAGGGTGTCAACATCTCCATTTCTCCTGAGGAGCAATTTCTAAGCTAAAGACCTTTCTTCCCTTCTCGAAAGGGATGCCTTCGTTTGAGATATTTTTTTAATCTATCTAATGTGTTTCATTTTTTGTAAATAGCTCAAACCTGAGCCAGCCAGGTGGGTCTCTCAGGCAGGTGGCCTGGATTCTCTAGCCCTTCTAGCAACCAGCAACTGTCCTGCTCTCTGACGCACACACAGGCCTAGCCTCCAGGCACTTAACCTGCCTGGTGGCTAGTCCAGCTGGGTACCTGCCAGCCCTCACACGTGACGCAGGCACCAGCGCTCGCTCCAGGCACAGCCCTTGCGACCTGACTCCAGAAACCAGCACGGAGACCTCCACACGCTCAGACAGACATGGAAGAGCCCCTCACTTGGAAAAATACTTAAAACTGTTGAATTTTTAATGACGAGATGGGATCGACTGCACTGACGAGGCACAGAGCGTGGCCAGACAAGCGTACTGATGAGCAGCCTTTCATGACCAGACAAGCGTAATGACTAGCAACCTTTTCACACATGACCAACTCCTTTTATCCCTTTATCCTTCCACTTCTCCATGCTGATTCCCGATCAAACCACCTTGATCCCTCCCTTCCCACCCTTTTGCTTTGGTTCCTCCCTGGAACACTCGATAAGAACACTTGCTAAGAAGCCTGGTGCAATCCCCAAATGCTCTTCCCTTGCACCCCACAGCCAGTGGCACCCTATAGGCAGCATCTCCCTCAGTGTGCAGGGTGCTCCTAGATGCATTTTCCTAGTGACAGTCTGCAGGCTCATGCCCAGAAAATCCTGCTGAAATGATATTAAAACCTCCCTCTGTCTGGAAAAACACGTGACTTCCACCAGCCCATGGGGACTCACAGAACTCAAAGATGAGGTGTGCTGTCAAGAGAACCTGCCACAACATTTAAATGTCAACTGGCATCTAAAACGCCCTCTGCTGAAGAGGAACTACCTTATTATATAAACAGCCACGTTGGAATGAATTAACCCTGGCTCACTGCAAGAGATGCTTGAAGGGACTGTGTGTACAGAAAGCACTTGTAGAGCACCACACTTCTCTTCAAATTATGCTGCTTTCTGAAAAAGAAGAAGAAAAGATTTTTAATTTATTTCCAAATCTATTCTTTCACAAGATACAAGTACAGGTCATAAGATAGCATCACAGGAAACCCTCAGCAAGAGTACCTCAGAGAAGTACTTCTTGCAAAGCCAAAACCAATTAAAACACATCCAAGATTAGTCCTGGGATTTATTCAGGGTTGTCTGAGTTTAAATCAGGTTTAAAGGCAACTCATTAAAGTGGTGCCAAAACTTTACATGACAACATTCAAAACTTCCTTTAAAGGTTTTTTTTTTTAAAACTGGATATTGATTTAGCTTAACTCCAAAACAAATTAGTGTTCAGACAGCAGCCTTGACCTATTTAACTCACACATTTCTAAATAACATCTCCCATTTCACGGCTGCAATTCTGAATACGGAAAAGACCAAAAAGCAAAGTGACTTTAAGGGCCATCTACCTTACCAGTTGTGGCTAAGGGTTCCTGCCCTGATCCCAGGAAACAGAATCAAGCACTTTGATATTTAAGAAATTTCAGTATTACCACAAATATTTTTTTCCTAGAGCAATCTCTTCAAAATAAAACCAAATGAAGAAAATCTACGAACAGGGTGTTTTTAGCTGCATATTATACTACAGAAAAGGGAAAATGTTCCCCTGTCCCCTGTCACTCAACCCACTGCTAAAGACGTAAATTCCCCTTTCCCCACAGGATCAAGGCTTGTAAGCAGAGAAAACATCTTTTATCAGGCTAGATGGTACTGCAAAACAAAACAAAAATCCATATGGTTTTGGGCAGAAGCCCCTTCCTCAAGTCTGAAATAGCAGTAACAGTCTTAAAAATGAAACTTTGTAGAGAACTACACTAATACAATTAGACTATGTAACCAGTTAGACAGACTGAGAGAATAAAAAAATAAAAAGGTCACTGATATCTATGGAGCAAAGGAGAGAACAGCAGGGGAGGTGGAGATAAACCATTAGCTTCTCTGGCATACATAGAGAAAGCAACAAATAATTTATTGCCAACTAAGGGGCGAGGGACAGAATTGGATCCTGTTTCCCAAAATCACTCTGAGCTCCACGATTCTTAGAATCCATTATGTATTTTAGGTCCCCCAAAGTCTTTTGAAGGAATTTTAATCAATCCCCCAAGAATCAGGGTTTAAGGGAAGACTATCTTTATTCCCAATTGTAACAAATTGCTGCAGAAGAACATGTGAAAAAAAAAGTTACCTAGGATATTATCTTCTTTACTGTCCTGCTTTCACCTCAGCCTCATTGCTGGGTTTCTCCCAAATCACTGTAAAAATAAATGTGATTTTCTTTTATGCTCCAGTCAGCCCTTCAGCAGGCACAGGCCCTACCCATTTTATCTCAAGATCAATACAGGGCTCTTGCAGCTTAATTCTCTTTTAAAAGTTACAATATGCCCGGAGAAGGCACAAATGTCATCATGACAAATGCACATATTGCCCATAACTACAAGACATCAGGACTTACTCTGTGTCCCAGTCTTCAGGAGACTGGGAGCACAGGCAACACTGCCATCCTCCTTACAGAGGATGGAGCTCACAGGGAGTTTCCCTGCAGGTGAGCAGGCAGCAGCTGGAAGCAGCTCAGGGTTGCCAATATATCATGAGGCTGTTAATAGCGTGAACACAGCGGATGACACTGAGGCCTGAGGACACCCCTGGCGTCAGCAGGGGAAAGGGAAGGGGAGGTGCACAGAGCAGCGCTTAGTAAAAACGCCTGCGAGAGACTCAGAGCTCTTCCCCTTGAGCTGCAAAGTCACGTCAAGGGTAGTAAAAAGATTCATGCGTAGATCGATATAAGATCGGCAAGAGAAAAAAGGCTGTGGCTGCTGCTGTGCATATCTGTGAGCTGGAGCACGTGGAGCCCGGCCACCCTGCTAAACCACCACCTCTCCACGCCAGGCCTTGGACACTGCACAAGCAGGGTTTGCCCTCACCATCAGCAGCTGCACGTTCTGGAGCCGCCTTTGCAGTGTTTATGCTGGCTGCTTACAGGTCTACAAGTGGTGCATTCTCCGGCAATCTGCGGGGTTCCCGGCAGATTTACCTTTTCCCCCTCTCCCCCAGCACATGGCCGCACCTCTCCTTCAGACGAGTCCCACTGTAGTGGGAGAAGTCCCTTTCCTTTAGGGCAGCAACGCGGCTCCTGCCAGCAGCCAACTCCCCCCGCGGGCCCGGAGGCGCCTCCGGGGCAGGGCCGGCCCCGCGCAGCGCTGCCCGTTCCACCAGGGAACTCCTTTGTTCGCGGACGAACGGAGGAGACGAACGGGGCGGCGGAGAGGTGCCCGAGCCGGCGGCGGGGCGGACACAAGGCCCGGCTTTCCCCGCCCGTTCGCCCTGGGGAGGCGCCGGCTGCACGCGGCGGCAGCGCCGCCCGTTACCCCCAACGGTCGCCGCCCCCAACGGTCGCCGCCCAACGGCGGCCGCGCGCGCGCGTGACGTCAGAGCGGCGCGGCCGGCGGCGGCGCCGATGACGCGCGGGGCCGTGCCCGCTATATGAGCCGCGCCGGGCGCTGACTCGGCCCTTTCCGCCTCGCTCCCGCCCGCTCTCGGGTCGCTGCGCAGAGACCAGCGCCGCCGCCCCCGCCGCCCCGCGCCGCCGCCGCCATGATCATCTACCGGGACTGCATCAGCCGTAAGGGCGGGCGGGGGCGCGGGGCGGCGGGGAGGAGGGGGCAGGCAGGGAGGGAGGGAGCAGCTGCGCGGGGCCGCCGCGGCCGCCGGGCCTGGCGGCGCCACCGCGCATGTGCAGTGGGGCGGGGTGGGGGGAATGCGGGAGCTGCGGCGAGCTGGAGCGCCCGGAGCGGAGCGCGCGGAGCGGAGCGGGGCAGCGCGGCCGGGGCGGCCGCAAGCGGCGGGCCCGGAGCGCGGAGCGGGGCCTCACGCGGCGCTCTGTTGTCCCCGCAGAGGACGAGATGTTCTCGGACATCTACAAGATCCGCGAGGTGGCCAACGGCCTGTGCCTCGAAGTGGAGGGCAAGGTGAGTGGGGGCCCGTCCCGCGTCCCCCCTCGGCCGCCGAGAGGCGCCGCGGGCGGGCAGAGCCGTTAAGTGTCTCGCTGTCTCCGACTCTAGATGGTCACCAGGACAGAGGGTCAAATTGATGACTCTCTAATTGGTGGCAATGCCTCTGCCGAAGGTCCTGAGGGAGATGGAACAGAAGCCACGGTCATCACCGGCGTGGACATCGTCATCAACCACCACCTGCAGGAGACCAGCTTCACAAAGGAGTCCTACAAGAAGTACATCAAGGACTACATGAAAGCGTGAGTGCTAGCACGAGTGCACCTTGGCTTTCTGGTTCTCTTTAAACCAGATTGCAAAATATCCAGGTCATCAAGATTACTTTTCTAACAACATCTACTGAGAATAAAGTTCACTTCTCCTGCTGCCCATGGCCAAGCTGGCTGTGAACTTCAGGGCTTGTCCTAATACCTGGCCAAGCAGCAGCAGTGAAGAGCTGATAGGGGGATGTCCGAGTTTGTCTTGGCTGAATTGCAGCACGGGGCTTGGTCAGGGCTGTTATTGGTAACCTGGCTGTTGTCTTCCTGATGCCTCCTGTGCCAAAGCCTCTTGTGGAGAGGGATAGCGTGGGGTGACAAAGCTGCCCAAAACTTGCCAGCTTGACACTGAAAACGTTTGTGTGTAACATCTGTGACTGGATCTTTTGGCTAATCCAAGCACAGTTTCTAGGGCTGACCTTTTATTTAGAGGGGGGTGAGGGTACCCTCTCTGTGACCCTGCTGGATCAGCACTCCGGCTTCTATGACAGTGGCTTCCTAAGGTCTGTCCAGCTCAAATCTAAATGGAAAATGAGCCTGGTGCAAGTGGAAAAGGCAGATCTGCAGGTTATCTCAAGGTAGAGTTAAAATTTTGGCCCCTCTTAGAGGAATGGGGAAGCACAGCCAGACTGAGCAGTTTCTCTGCTAGCAACTATTTCTGGTACAAAGTGATGCTGCCCAGTCAAGCTACAACAGCCTAGAAGGTGTTTTCAAAGAAAACTCTTTTTCTTCTCCTAGAATCAAAGCCAGACTTGAGGAACATAAGCCAGAGAGAGTAAAGCCTTTCATGACGGGGGCTGCAGAACAAATCAAACACATTCTTGCCAACTTCAAAAACTACCAGGTAAAGAAACTTAGGTTCACTTACAGCAGAGTATATATGAGCTGAAATTGGGTTAGTTGCTCGGATAGTTTGTTGACTTTTGAGGGCTCCTGTTGTAAGGACATCTAATATACCCTTCTCTTAGAGTATCAGAGTGCTGGGAGAGAAGAAGAATACCGAGTGGCTTAGAAGTTTTAAGGTTGTCTTTCAAATATAAAGTTGAAAAGACTGGGTAGGCCATGTAAGTCCCTGCTCTCTCTTTCTGCTGTTTACAGCAAGGTGGTGGTAACACTTGTTGAAATGGATTTGAGGCTGTAAGTTGCAGAAGGCAAAATCCCTGCAGCTGGTCAGGGTGACCACCCCTAAACTGCACTCAGAAATGTGGGAGCTTCTGTGTATGCTGGGTGCTGTCTCCTGCAAATAGCTCATTGGATGTCTCCCTAACTTGTTTCTTTGAAGTTCTTTGTAGGTGAGAACATGAATCCAGATGGAATGGTGGCTCTCCTGGATTTCCGTGAGGATGGTGTGACCCCATATATGATTTTCTTTAAGGATGGCTTAGAAATAGAGAAATGTGTAAGTACTGACCTAAATCTAGCTGTGGTCATGACTATGGCTGACTTTCTCAGCACATCACTTGGTCAGCTCTGTTCCTGTTGAATTTTAAAGTATTTGTCAGTTTAAGAACATTAAGTACAGCCTAATTACTGCTGTGTGCTCTGCTATGTAGTGGAAACTTCCCTTCCATACTACAGAATGATACTAAAGGGGAGACACTTTCACTGCAGTGATTCATAGTGACCTAATAGTCAAGAAATGCAGGAAGAGCTGCCTTGGTGAGAGGTGTGTATTTGGTTCTGAATTGTTAGTTTAAAGACAACAACCTCCAAATTGAAGTACTTCTGCTTTGGAGCCCTTCCCTGTGGGTTAGGGAGCACCTTA
This sequence comes from Nothoprocta perdicaria, assembly GCF_003342845.1. Taxonomy (NCBI): domain Eukaryota; kingdom Metazoa; phylum Chordata; class Aves; order Tinamiformes; family Tinamidae; genus Nothoprocta; species Nothoprocta perdicaria. The sequence continues at coordinate 56,208 of NW_020455485.1, forward strand.
AATGATGGTTTTCCATCCTCTTTCACTTAATCTCATGATGGCCTTATTTTATTACACGGGAGCAGTCTGTTTAAATATTGCCCTAAATTTGAGCACAGTGATTCATGACAGGATGCTTAACCTTATTCTATCTCCAGCTGTCTGCCTTGTCTTAATTACTCTGGATTTGAATGTGATTGCAGTGAACCAGTGTGCAGGTTTTGGATGGTTGAATGTTCACATTTTCGATGTGAATGTTCTTGCCTTATTTTGGAGAGCTGTGTGATTCACTGGTGACTAGCAGTGTGGGGTCCCCAGTCTTGCCCTGCCCAGGTTTTGCAGACTAATGAGGCCTGTTTATAGCCAGCTAAATTTATCCGTCAAGCCTCTTGCAGGCTTTTTGGTATGCATGTCATCTAAAGATGAACCAACTTGCAGTTGGGCACAATAAGCCGCTAGAGGAACACAATTTTATTGGCAAAAATAGACACACCAGCTCCTGCAGCCTGACTTGAGTGTGGTATCTGTCACGGTCCCTGAAACATGCAGTAACCTGGAAGCAGCTCTTTTGAGCAGAGCATATGGGCAGCTCTCATGCTTGGGCAGACGTTTTGGCTGTGTAATTAGGATAATCACATTTATTTCTGGATGAGTTAATTACAAGTAGGCCATTTCAGGAGGGAAAAAAAATGTGCTACAGATTCATGATTCAACTCGTGAGAAACAGAACGTAAGTCATAAGCGTTAATACCAATTTAGAACGTGCTGTTATTCAAGGGGAGAAGTAAAACGTTGTGTCAGGCAGGCAGGATGTGAATGCACATTCTCTCTGGCTTGACCAAAGGCTGGTGTTAGTGTTCTGCTTGGTGCTCAGCATCCTCTGATAGACCATGAGCAATTGTCCTGTTGCTCTCTGGTTTGCACTGAGATGCAAAAATAACTTCCTTGCGCTTTCTGCCTGCCTGGCTGTGTGGCAGCTCAGATTGAATTAGGGAACACACAAATGAAGTTACAGAAGTTTAGCATGACCGTCGTGGGCCCCCACTAACTACTGCTGCTCTCGTTACAGTAACGAATCAACAGTCTGAATCTTGGATCACCTGTCTTCATAGCTGGCTGCTGTTTCTTCTTCATCAGCACAACACCAGGACTCGGCAATGTCTAACAACTGGACTGATGTCATCTTGAGCTTTATTCACTTATTTTGACCCTGATTTGGAGTGGAGGCATTGTTTTAAAAAGAAAACAAAACCAAACATCTGTCATGTAGGTTGTCTAAAATAAAACTCATTTAAACCCATTCTAGGTGATGCCTTTTGGTCTAGTGTGTTTCTTAAGGTGACTTCCCAGGACAGGTTACTGCAAGATGTTTACCCAAGGATCTAATACTGCGACTAGTGTAGCCTGGTCCTAGGTCACTGCAACTTGGCTGTCTTCAGATCATGCAGTTTCTACATGTGGCCCTGGTGTGCAAGAGCAGGCTGAGGTGAATGAGGCAGAGCTCCAAGAAGTGCCATCAGAAGGAAGTGGACCTTGTTCATCTCTCTCAATTGTACAGACTTCTCTCTCTGGAAGAGGTATCAAAGTTAATTTTTTAAAAAACGGAATATGTGCTAATCAAGCTGGGTGCTGGCTGAGCTTCTTTGTCAGACAAGGATCTTTGAGCCTCTCCACAGTTACAGTATGGCTTCTTCAATCTTTCTGCCTTAATCCTGGAGCAAGAGTCCACCAGCGGCGCTCTGCCTCTGAGCACAGCTAGTGGGAACATAGTGGGGGGAAATATGAGCTTTTCCACTGCCTAAACCACATGCCCAGCTGTGGTACCAGTTCCTTTGGAGTTGGCAGTATTCAGGAGTGGATTAAATAAACTCGAGTCCTGTAACTTCAACTCTCTCCGTGCTTTTAATTCAGGGAGAGAAACGGCTGAAGAGTATGGACCTTTCCTGGGATTATTAATTGTATAGAAGGGGCATGTCTGGGTTTAAGGTATACCCAGATGTTTGTGATTTGCTGCTGTTCCAGCTGTGTTTCACCCTGGGCAATGCATCTGTTTGACAGACCTGGAGCAAATGTCCGTTGCTCTTCTGGTTCTTGAAGTGATGCAACAGTAACTGGTTCCTTGCGCTTTCTACCTGTCTGGTCTCGTGGCAGCCTGGATTGAATAAAGGAATACAAATGCTTTTGTAGTGCTTGTGTTAGGGAAAAGCAGGGTTTGCTGCTGGTGCACGACAATAAAGCAGTGGCTGCCTGCCCTGAGCAAAGCTGGGCTTATTTAAGGGAGATGGCTGTGAACTCTCTTCCCCATTAGCCACATCTCCTATAGCACTACTGCTCTATCTAAAATGGGAAGGGCATGACCCACACATCGTATGTTGATAGAGGCTTCCAGCCTTAGACTTTATTGTATTTTTAGCAGCGTGTCAGGGCTGCGTGAGGCATTTGCCCTGCCTGAGGGCTGAGGTAGAGGCAGCGGCAGGGGTGAGATAGGCTGGAGGCAGCGAGAGGGAGACTGTCTGTGGAGGTGGCAGCAGAGGGTGCCCAGAATGGTTATCTCTGAGGTTGCCATCTCTTTTAAACATACCCTCTATTGGTTCTGTGAGGGCTCAATCTGCGCGTGCATTTCCTTAAGCTGCCGCAAGGAAGGGTCTTGAGCCAGCTGCACGTGTGCGGATGAAGGCTTCCCTCTGCGGAAGCAGCAGGAAGGAGGGAGGCGTCCTTGAGTCCGGATTAATTCACTGGGAGTCTGTTCCAGCCCCGGGGAGGAGGCCTGGCTTAACCAGGACAGAGTGACTGCTCTGTCCCCTTTATGTGGCTGCTCGGTGAGTTAGGCCGGGACTGCAAACCTTGCCAAGGCTTCAGGCAGCAAACGAGTGCAGCAGCTGCTGGGCTGCACCCCATGCTGAGCAGAGGGGTCTTTGCACCCCTGTTTAACAGATCTATAAATGAGCCTAACGAGCAGGTCGACAACGGCAAAGGGCCGGTGTGGCCGCTGTGCAGCGCCAGGCCGCGAGCCCCGCTCCAGGGAGGCTGGATGGCGCCGCTGGGCAGCCCTGGAACTCTGCTTGCAGGGGAGGGGAGGCCGGTCCATGAGGAGCACGAGGACCAGGAGGCCTGGAGAAGGCCATGAGGAGGAGCACGAACCGCGGGGCCGAGAGGCCTCCTCCCCGCTTGGGGGGCGCCCTTGGTGCGTGTGAACACAATGCCTCGGGGTACGCGTCCTGCTCGGCCTCCCTTTTGGCTAACCCTCCCTTCTGGCCCTCTTAAACCTCCCTCTTTGCCCTCTTCTTGCCACCTCTTAAACCCCCCTCGCTAGCCCACGCAGTCGGTGCGCGCCAGGCTACAAGCTGGTGGCCACAAAGGCCACATGCCCCTGTTAGCCTGTTTATGCACCCAGCTGTGCAAGCTGGAGTGCTGGGGATTTTATTTTATTTTATTTTATTTTATTTTATTTTATTTTATTTTATTTTATTTTATTTTATTTTATTTTATTTTATTTTATTTTATTTTATTTTAATTTTCATGTGGCTTAGGTCTAGGACAGGCAGGGCTTACCATAAACCTAAGTCATACCATAAACCATAAATGGTGGTTGCTAAAGAAAGAATTTCAAAACCAAAAAAAAAAAAAAAGGAAAAATGTTTAAAAAGCTGCAAGTTGCTCTGCTCCCATCACTAAGTCACCGATGGTTGAGTTGTGCTGGACTGACTCGTGGCGACTCCCACCCCAACTGCAGCCACAAATAGCTTCTTCCCAGGGCTATTCCTGGCTGGGACATGGGGTACGGCTTCCCATGGAATCCACACTTGGGTGTATGGGAGCCCCTTTGCTAAAAAAAAATAGATATAAACCCCTTGATTTAGCCCTGTTAAGCTCAAGGCACGGGTGGCATCACAGGTCAGCACAGGGCCAGGAGCAGCTTTTGAAACCGCTCAAAGCCCAGTTCCCACTAACAAGTTACGAAGCCTTCAAAATCAGTTGATGATGGCCTGAAGTTTGATAGATTCCTTTGCAAAGGAGTTTCCTCATCCTCCTGCTTCTCATTTTGTCCCGAAAACCAGTAATGTTGCCTGCTGGGAAGCCTGCAAGAGGTACTGCAGGTTCCTCAAGCGTTTTCCTCCTTGTTGGCTGACTCCACTGATAGTTTACTTCTAGTATTCTCCATGTTTTCAATGATGTCCATAAAAATTCATTTTAGATAAAAGAAAAAAAATGCTCTACGCCCTTTCTTAATACTTCCAGGGAAAGCTTCTTTCTTCTGTCCAAAGGCAGCCAGCAGGTCAATGAAACACCTATTTCTACTTAGGTATTTACGGCACTATGTGATATTTTGACTAATTATGTCTGTCTCAACTGAAGACAAGTTGTGAAGCAGTGAACTTGCACAAAAGCAAGATCTATGTCCAAAAAATGTGGGTTTTACGCATAAAGAGGACCGGGTTGGTTGTTTTACCAATCTTCCAAGGCATTCCCATCCCCTCCTATGCTTTTCTTGCTTCAAAGTGCACCAATAGTGGAATATTTGCTTTGAAAATACTCCCATTATTTTATTACCATGCGCATAAGTGACAGGCACATCTGAGGGACACGAGAGAAGGTGACGGTCGTGTCCTAAAATCTCACTATTTTGTTGGCAGGCTTAGGGCAGTACTGGTGCCTTCCTCACTGTTTCTTATTTTTTTCAGCTAAAAGTTTAAGGAACTAAGTCATCTCATCCCAGTTCCTCCCTTCCCTCCCCCTCCATGAGGGGCTGGATACAAGACCCCTTTTGAAAACGAGGAAAACAGACACATGGAACTTCCTCAAAGATGGAACCTTTCCCATACGGAAACCCAAGTGCAAAGCCACGATAAAAGCAAGGTTTTAAAAAGCTTCATACCTCCCTTATCTAAATCATAACGTATTTTCCATCAATAACACAGATCATGACATGGTACAAATTAAAATACCGCTTTTATTCATATGCTGAAACATCGGTAACATTTTAAAAAAGACAAAAGATGTATCTGTTCCTCCATGCACCTAATAGGCAGAAAATTAATTTATTTTTTCTCCGCAATTACATGGAAGAGATCATCTTCCTCACTGACTCACATGTCAAAGAACCTTTGCTTTTTTTCCCTTTTTTTCCCTTTTTTCCTCTTTTTTTTCCTTTTTTTTTGTATGTGTTTTCCTGTGTTCCCATGACCAAACAGCCTTTTTTTTCCCCCCCTTTTCTCCCTTTTTTCCCCCCTTTTTTGTATATGTTTCCCTGTGTTCCCATGAAGCCTGAGGGCTGCGGTGAGCACCGTGGCTTTTTCCCAAAGCCTGATCCGCAGTGTCCATAGCTCCCCAGCGGCGCGGGCAGGACAGGGCAGCTCCGCGTGCTGCCTCCACGGAGCCTCCGCAGGTCACAGCAGGAAGGAGCAAATAAACCTGGTACCACTGGAATGCGAAAGCGCAAGGTTATGGCTTCCTCAGGGACATGTTTTCCTTCAGAGATACCAAGGCTTACAGAAAAACCCACAAAGCTACATTAATAAAAATATCAAATCAGAACTCAAAAGATCTCTAGTAAAGATAAATCTAGTAGCTGTTTATTTTATAAATATTTCTTTAGTCCAAAGACACTTATAGAAACTTCCAAGAAATATTCCTTTGAAAAAAAATGAAGCTAGAGGAAATTACAAAGTATCAGTCGGTTTAATGTAAAGGTAATCCGGCAGAATTGAGCTGTGCTCAGTCCTGTCTGTAAACCCACAGCGGTTTCCTCAGTGCAATCACACTAATCTACAGTTCTCTTTTACTTCATCAACAGTTTCGTTAATCGCTCTTGTCTTCTCCTTGATAATGTCTGTATTCTGGCTTCAGCTCCCATGTGTTTTTGTGGGTGCCCTTCACGTTGTAGATGCCAATTTCTCTCAAAATTTCTTTCAAGTATATCTGAAAGGAAACAAAATAACAAATTATAATGACAGGCAATTACCACAGATGTTACTTATAAGCTGATGCCACAATTTGTCATTCCACAATCACATTTACTGAATCACAGAATCACAGGATGGTTGAGGTTGGAAGGGACCTCTAGAGATCATCCAGTCCAACCCCCTGCTCCAGCAGGGACACCCAGAGCACGGGGCACAGGGTGGCAGCCAGGCGGGTTTGGGAGATCTCCAGAGGAGGAGACTCCACAGCCTCCCTGGGCAGCCTGTGCCAGGGCTCTGTCACCCTCATAGGAAAGAAGTTCTTCCTCATAAGGAGATGGAACTGCCTGTGTTTCCACTTACACCCATTGCCCCTTGTCCCGTCACTGGCCACCGCTGAGAAGAGCTTGGCCCCATCCTCCCTACATCCCCCCTTCAGGTACTTATACACATTGATCAGATCCCCCCTCAGCCTTCTCTTCTCTAGGGAAAACAGGCCGAGCTCACTCAGCCTCCTCATATGAGAGATGTTCCAGTTCCTTAATCATCTTTGTCACTCTCCGCTGGACCCTCTCTAGGAGCTCCACATCTCTCTTGTCCTGGGGAGCCCAGAGCTGCCCCCAATACTCCAGGTGCGGCCTCACCAGAGCTGAGCAGAGGGGCAGGATCCCCTCCCTTGACCTGCTGGCAACATCCTCCTGATGCAGCCAGGATCCCATTGGCCTTCTTGGCCACGAGGGCACACTGCTCACTCATGGTTAACTTGGTGTCCACCAGGGTTCCCAGGTCCTTCTCTGTGGAGGTGCTTTCCAGTAGGTCAACCCTAATCTGTACTGGTGCCTGGGGTTACTCCTCCCCAGGTGCAGGACCCTGCACTTGTCCTTTTTGAACCTCATGAGGTTCCTCTCTGCCCAACTCACCAGCCTGTCCAGGTCCCTCTGGACGGCAGCACAGCCCTCCGGAGTGTCGGCCACTCCACCCAGCTTCACATCGTCCACAAACTTGCTCAGGGTGCGCTCCGTGCCCTCGTCCAGGTCATTGATGAACAGGTTGAAAAGCACCGGGCCCAGTACTGACCCCTCTGGGACACCACTGGCCACAGGCCTCCAACTAGGTTCAGCCTCATTTATCACCACCCTCTGAGCTCTGCCATCCAGGCAGTTCTCGATCCACCTCACTGTGCACTCATCCAGACCACTGTCCCGGAGCTTCCGTATGAGGATGTTATGAGAGACGGTGTTGAAAGCCTTGCTGAAGTCAAGGTAGACAACACCCACGGCTCTCCCCTCGTCCAGCCGGCCAGTTATCCCATCATAGAAGGTATCAGGTTGGTCAAACATGACTTGCCCTTGGTGAATCCATGCTGACTACTCCTGATCACCTCCTTCACCTTGACATGCCTAGAGATGCTCTCTAGGATGAGCTGCTCCGTCATCTTACCAGAGATGGAGGTGAGGCTGACCAGCGTGAAATTTCCCGGCTCCTCCCTCTTGCCCTTTCTGAAGACTGGAGTGATGTTGGCTCTCTTCCAGTCCTCGGGCACCTCCCCTGCTCTCCAGGACCTCTCCAAGAGGATGGAGAGCGGTTGAGCAATAACCTCGGCCAATTCCCTCAGCACTCTTGGGTGCATCCCATCTGGGCCCATAGATTTATGGGTGGCCAGTTTGCCTAAGTGATCCCTAACCCAATTCTTCTCAACCGGCGGAAGGTCTTCCTCTTTCCCATTTATTTCTTTCACCTGAGTCCTTCCAATTCATGGGGACCAGCCTTAGCAGTAAAGACAGAGGCAAAGAAGGCATTTAGTAACTCTGCCTTCTCGGCATCCTCTGTCAGCAAGGCACTCTCCCTCCCCATTCAGCAGCAGGCCCACATCTTCTCAAGTCTTCCTCTCGAATTTCATTTGCAAAATCCCTTCCCGTTGTTCCTGACATCCCTTGCTAACTCTAATTCCAAACGGGCCTTGGCCTTACTCACCACATCCCTGCATTCCTTGACAATGTTCCTATATCCTTGCCCTGTGGTTGGGTCCTTCTTCCACATTACTTAAGCTCTCTTTTTCTCATTAAGCTTTCTCAAGAGCTCCTTGCCCATCCACACAGATCTCCTGTCCGCCTTGCTTGACTCTACTTTGCAAATGAAAACAGCACCGAACGTGATGGGCAGCAATAACATGTCCCTCGGTACAGCTGAAGTGCCATAACTCCTGACACGCTACCTGGTTAGTGGGGCGATAATCACTCTCTGCTTACATTTTGAGTGAACATGCAAGATTTTCATTCCTGAGATGATGTTCCAGATTAAAGGAGCACTGGTTTAACAGTGGAACTGGAGGCTGGGAGGGGAATGCCCGAACCCTGGGCCTGCGTGCCGGCCACGGGCATGGCGAAGAGACACATCCTGGAGCAAGAGGATCACCAAAAAACCACTCATTATCTCTCACAGAATCACAGAATCATTATGCTTGGAAAAGACCTTTAAGGTCACCAAGACCACCTGCAAACCCCTCACCACCATGCCTGTTAAACCCACATGCGAAAGTGGATTTCTATCTAAACGTTTCCTGAGCATGCTGGGGACCACCACTCCTCCGGGCAGCCTGTTCCAATGCTTCACCGCTCCTTCTGTGAAGAATGGTTCCCGATATCCAACCTGAACCTCCCCTGGTGCCACCCAAGACCCTTTCCTGTTGTCCCATGGGTAGTTACTGCTAACACCTCACACCGGGGCAGCAGAGTGGCCTCTCCACCTCAGACCTTCTCCACCCTGGGCCTCACCGACTCATTCCGCGCCCAATTCCAGGCCCAGCAGTCCCCAGGCTCTCGGATTTTCCGCTGCCTCGTAGACTTTAAGCTTTTCATTATCGCCTCCTTTTTAGAGGAATGCTGAGTCGATGCCAGAGAATCCTCCAATGTATTCATATATTCAGGCCAGTTTTAAGTGAAAAAAGGGGGTGGTGGAAAAGCCACGATAACCAGTAGTATAACCTTTGACACGAGACAGCCCACAAATATCACTCTTTATCATAAACATCAGTTAATTTGCCTTTTTTTTTTTTTTTAAGAAGCATTTGCCTGTTTGTTTGTTTAAATATTAATCAGCACGGGCTTCAGCGGGTTGCCATGGCAACCGCAGACCACAGTTGGAGAATCTCAAAATTAAATTTATAATTGCCTTAGTTTGGGCAATTGCTTTATTTTGGGCAATTTAATCCCCTCCGAGAGCCTGTATTGGGCTGGAGCTACTGGAAACTTCGTATTTTCTGTATCTACAATTGCGCTAAATGCTATTAGCCCAACTGATACAAAAGCAGTTATTTCTTGATGACATAATGTAGAAAAAAGAAAAAAGGCAGATTGCCCAAACTCTTCTTTATACTCTTCTCATTTTCACCAAATAGCAACAGTGCAAAATAAATTTAATTCTAGGAGGATATGTTTTCAGTCAGCAAAAAAAAAGTTCTCTTTTAAAGAAACTCATAGCTGCTCTAGTCACTCTGTTTTTTTTATATCCTATCATTTATACTTGCATAGTGAAACAACTCTTAAATCTTAATCTTGAACTCTTACGTCTCACACCCGCTTGGACGCAGCCCTGTGCCCCGTGCTCTGGGTGACGCTGCGTGTGCAGCGGCTGGACTAGGTCACCTCTGGAGGTCCCTTCCAGCCTTAACCATTCTGTGATCCATGAAATGGCTACCCCATGTCAGAGAGGGCTGTTTGAAGGATCCCTTTGTCTTTTGGGTAGGGAAAGCCAGCAGAGCAGGCTGCACTTGCGGACTGTTTTGTGCTTCAGGCTCTGAAACCTCGAGGGAACCTGGAGGGCCAGGGAGGCTCCTCGCGCCTTCGACACCAATCCGGCAGAGGGCAGCAGGGGATCAAGATGGAGAGTTTTAAGGCGCCTTAGAGGCTGCTCTGCCCTTGGGGCGCTGTCACCGAAACCGGGACAGTCCCTCCGCCCCGGCCAGGGCCGCTCACGGAGGTCGCGCGGGGCCCGTAGCCGCGGCCGCCATCTCAGGCGCGGCGGGAACGGCGCCGCGGCGCCTCCGAGGGGCCATTCCAGGGAAAAGCCGCCAGCCTCACGGGGCAACGGTGACCACGACAGCTCCAAGTCGCGACATTGCCACTCTGGCTGGACAGCAAGGCCTGGGGTGGCCGCGGTGCGTGGCATTTTCCTGCCAGCTCTCCCAGGAAGCGGGAGCTCCACGGCAGGCACGAGGGCACTACTCCTGCAACTCTTTTAACGCTATAAGCAAGGGGGTTGAGTTTTTACCCCTTTTGGGGCTTTTTTTTTTTTTTTGCCTGTAATGTCATCATAAGCCAGCAGAGGTCAAGACTGTGGGGATCATTTTTGAAGGACACGCTTGAGGGTGTCCAGTTTAACGCACTTGGCCCGCTTTAAAGTCCGCTTTAAAGACTGATACTGAAACGGTTACAAAGATACGTCAGCAAATTCACTGCAGCATTGCAAGAAAAAGAACTGAGGCATCTTATATATACGTGTATATATGCTAGGACAAAGAAAGATGTGTGGGCAACAGATAGTGTTTCAAAAGCATCTTGAAGTACACTGCTCAGTCGGGTGCTGTGATAGGAAATATTGTCTTTCCATCGAGAGAAACTGCTCATTTCCACTTTCTTCACAGAAATGCTGCATTTTGGGCTCTGCTGAATGCTAAAGAGGGAGCCACGATCTCCTCTGGGAATGGGATTCTGTAACATCTATACACATGTAGCTGTAAGACAGAAATGAAGCCTGGGGATAATCTGTGGGCCTATTTAAGGCATCCTCTGTTCTCTCACACCTCTCCTTATACCATATTTAGGATAACCAACTAGTCAAAGCTTAAATGTAAGAAAAAACTGCAGGCAGACACTGTTTTGAAAACATGCAGTTCATATTAGACCACTGCTTCCATTCTTTATAAATATTTGATTACTCATATTAAAAAAAGCCAGTTCTCAGTCCAAATCCAGAATTACTGCCATGATTTCTATGGAGGTCTCAGCATCTACCTCCGGGCAGATGACAAGAGATTCGCCTGCCACCACAAATGCTCATTTTTTTTTTGCTAAAAACACACAAAACGCATCTTCCCCTGATAAGGCTGTGGTTTGCATGCAGAACAGACTTATTTTGTGATTGCAGGATCTCAAAGGAACGACAACAGTTCCTTCCTGTGTAACTTTCAGTATATTCTGTAGCAAGGATTTCATTTACTATTTACATTTACCATGATGCAGGAAAAAATGCCCTCATTTATTTGTTACTTCATGAAAAAGATTTTATCTCCTTTAGAAAGTGCATTTTAAATATCACTAGCCAGCGGTGCAAGCACCCAGAACTTCACTGTAATGGGGGCTGGAGAGACAGCAGCAGCGCTTTTATTTCCCCCTCAATTCTGAAAATAACCTCAATACTCAGAAAATCAGAGGAGAAATTACATACCCAGGAAATCTTAGACACTATGACAGAAAACAAAGCAGAGAACACTTCAGCAGAGATTAATTAACAGCCAGGCCTTTGCAGCATGGGGAAAACATGCATATTCGACCATTTGGCATTTTATTATTAGATATTTTTTATGAGGTATAGCAGCTCTGTGAACAATAATGTCAGCGGGGGCATTAGGAGCAGATACTTTATTCTCAGAAAAGAAAAAGTTCTATATACCAGAGGATAAAGTCTGCAGCATGAAGAAACCCTGTACCCTGAGTGAAAACAGGCTACACTTCAGGAAACTACAGGTAGTATTTTTTAAATGGAAATGAAAGCCACCAGCAGCTCCCCATAGATGTTTTTTAAGGGGAACCCAGTTTTGTAAATTAGGGTAGGTTTAGATGAGTGGTAGGTGATGCATTGAGAGACAATTTTGAATTCACCACCATATTGGCTGTCAAATGACCAAGGAAAGACATCAGGAAGAGGATTTAGTTCATTCATCTTCTCCCAGTATCTCATTGTGAAGAAACTAGATGGGCAAAAAACAAACTTGGGGACTTACCAAATGAGAAACCGAGATGCAAAAATATGGCCTGAATACAACATAATATTGGGTTAAATTAGTATATGATTTCCTTTTAATGTGTCTGAATTACTCTAGTGGTTGAAAGTAATGGTTAGGGTGGCTAAGATGAAAGTGCATAAATCACAGCCATGCTGCTACGGGCAGAATACGCCTATTCAGGAATGTATCATGAAGGCGGCAGTGAGCACTTGGTATAGATTGAAATGGAAATTTATCGTAAATGCAATAACAGCATTAATGTGAAGCATTTTATAAACACAGAAGACAAAACTACCCTATGCTGTCCAATCCCCGAAGGCAGTGAAGAAGACAAAAATTTGATTTGTTTTGCCCAGCTCTTGGTGTTAAAGAAGAAACTTCTGTCAGAGGCCCATTTTTTTCCAGGCTCCTTTTGAGTCAATGCAGAAAGACAAGTATATCCAAGAGGCAAATCACAACACAGGAGAAAAAGATTCTTTTATTCCCCCTTGATGGCTTAAGTGGGAGTTGAGGGTGACAATTTTTCTAGCTGGTGGCCCTCTGTTATTTTAGATAAGATAAATCTGCACCTACATACATCAGGATATTGACTGTAACACATATCTTCTATTAAAAAAATTCTGGAATTTTATTGCCATTCCTCTATAGGTTCCTCCTATTCCTTCTTCCTCCTCAGCTTCCATGTCCTACAAGCCTTCCCTGCCACACAGATAAAGAGCTGGCTCTTTAGGTAGATAAATGAAAGAGATAATACATTATTTGACAGTTTATGCTAAAGTACTAGAGCAAAGGGGACCTACAAGTATCTGAATTGAGTAATATCTTTGTGCAGCTTCTCAGGCGAATGGATTACATGTTTTATTTAATTAAAATCCTCTGATATAGATCCACTTCATCCTTAATATGAATTTGAGCAAAACTGGTATTTCCATTTTTTTCCTATCATTTCCAAAGGAATCAGAGTTTCTGTAATCCAGTTGTCACTGTTCCTTCATCTGCCTCCCCTCTACTTTGAAATTGTCAGTTAATTTAAACTCAAACATAATTAAGTTTTCTCAAGACCCCAGCTGTGTTGTGTGGCTAGATATCAAAGTGAGTAGTGGGAAAAAAGTCAAAAGCAGCAATGATACCAAAAGCACAGGAGACAACAAGCCAGCCCAGCTCATACAAGTGCTGTTCAACAGAAACCAGCTGACTGATAACGACGAGGCCAGTTTCACTCTGGATGCAGGAGCACAGGAAGGGAGCTGGGAGATGAAGGTGGAACAGGTTTAAGGAGGGTAAATCTTTAAATCTTTGGAAAACCTGGTCTGCTCGAGGAAGGCTGGGTGGGAAGGATGGGAAAGAGCTGGGAAAAGAGTGTTTGTGGGCGAAGGGCCTGACAAGTACTGCAGGTAACAGACCCATGACATGAGCATGTATTATACACATGTAATACATGCATCTTCCAGCTCAGGTATCAAAACAGGGTTTAAAACCAAAACAACACAATTTTCCTGAACATCAGACTCCAAATTTCTGCTCCTCAATTCCTTCTATCTGTAAAGGAGATCTATTGATCTGGAGGGTCTTAGCATGATGCCTGAGCTCCTGGCATGGATAATGTGTCATTTAATACTCATTTTATGAACTCTGAGACAGCACCAAAGTTTTCCAGACCCACAGATGAGAATAACCCCTTTCCCTGTGCCAAGGCAAAGGCCAGACCCACCTGCCAAAGTACTCACATGATGACAGCAGGAGAACCAGGTAATTACTTCAGTAAGGGCACAAGTAGTATTGGACACATTGGAGCACTAGAGAATTTCATTTCTACTATTAAATAGAACTCAAATAAGATAAAGATCTTTCAAGTTACTTAAGCCTATTTTGCCAAGAGACAGCAAGCCCACTGCAACAAACTATGCATCCTATCACAGTGCAGAACGTTGGGCATTTCCATTCGGTGCAATGTTTAGAGATTTATTTCAAAGGCATGAGATACGTATTAAACTATGTGTTAAACATGGAAAATACACATAATAATAACTACTGAAAATTATATCACAAGATTGCCAATACATACCACCGGCTGTTTGGTTATGTCCACCAGGTCTTTAATGTTGTAATACTGATGTTTCTCAAAGGCCGAAAAAAGCATGTCCAGCACTTGCTGTTTATCAGCTCGAGCCCGCTTGCCATCTTCTTTCTTTTTCTTTTCATATTCAATCTATCAATTAGATACAAAACACGTTTTACAGACATTCATATGTAACACTAGATAATTCTCAGTGCTGAACAGCGAGACACAAAAAAACTCTTTAATAAAACACTACTTAATGACTCAGTGCTTTGCATCTGGAAAGTTTTCTCTTGGGTACTCACATTCTCTTTTATGAACATAAACTAAGCATTTTGTGCTCAGCACAATGAGCTTTTTGGGTAATTCCTCTGTTTTAACAAGATTAAAAAAAAAAAAAAAGCAAAAAAAAAGAACACAGAAATGTGTAAAATGTGTACAGAAACCTGTAAAATGTGTCTAAGCCTGAGGATAAAATTAAGAGCAGTACAGGAATCTGAACTGAGCTGGTATTTTCATTTTTCTTCTCTTGATATCAACTTTGGAAGTTCCACAGTACTAAACTCAGCATCTTACAAATCACCATGTTCAGGAAAAGCCACAAAATGGCACAGCTCTACCCACAATCTCCACCCTAACTATCCAAAGCGCTCACAGATACTGGGACATCACCTGCAGACACCACCTCCCCTGTTCCCGGGAGAATCCCAGGACAACCACCACGGATACAAACACACTCCCAACCATGCAAAGACACCCCAGCAAACGGGTGGCATCTCTTCAGGAGAAAGCTGAGCAGCACAGATGAGCTCACTACAGTCCAAGAAGAAAACTCCAAATAACAGGTAAGTAAGTGTAAGAAAGTAAGAAAGAAAGTAAAAAACCACCAAGCACCTCGTTGGCAGCTTCCACTCTCTATTAAAATATATATGAAAAACTATTAAGATACTACAACCTGTAAAAGATGATAGTATCTTGATGACATTTTTGCAAAGCTTTTATATCCATGAACCTCCAACACTTCTTGCATTTTACCATGCACATCATCAGAGGCAAGATTTTCACCCACAGCAAAGACCAAACTCCAAGCACAGCAGAGCAACAAATGCAAAATTTGCCAACTTGTGACCCCAACAACCTCAACAAATCCCTCAACAGAACTATCAAAACTCCTTGGAGCCACCCTCTGTGTCCCAGAATTTAATATATTTAATGTAACCACCAAATGTTTTCAAGGAAACTACATGGATGGATCCAAAGCAGAGCAATACAACGGTCACACAGCCAGTAATGGCCTGGTTGTCAGTGGGGTAATATTTTTGTCAAAGAATCATTCTGCCTCTGTTATCTCAAACCTTATCCTCAAGGAAAACATTCAGAGAAGAAGGGTATCAAGGAAAATTCATATTTCTACAGGATGCTAAAAATCTTATTTCTCATAGAGACATTAATTTTACGGCACAATTCAATTTTTCCCACAGCTCATCTCCAGTCAACACCATCCTACGCTCCGAGGGTTGCTAAGCTCCCGTCTCCTGCTGTTGGTCCAAAGAGGCTACCAACTACCACCCTTGCTCATAAGCCCCTGGCCAGTAAAATCCCTCTTTCAGATCCTGCTTCATGTCATTAAATGGAGGAAGAACCAACCTATAGCCTGGTTTGGTGCTTCTGCTCACAATGTGAGGCCCATCAGCTCATGTACCCAAATGCTCTTCTGCCTTTCCAGCCTCAGACACAACCTCTCTGCACAAACCCACACAACTGACTTTCACCCAGCAATGCATTTTTGTGATTGATTGTATCCTAATGATTCTTTAATGGAGCGTCTGCAGGTCAAAAGCAGATGTGTGAAAAGGCACCAGCTTTGCAACAAGACCAAACTGCAGCATCAAGTCACACAGCTCCACGTAGCATCCTCTCGGCTGCCTTGATCCATAGCAGAAACACTCTGCAGAAAGCAGAGAAGCATAAATCTAGGACACTGCTTTGCTATAAATAATAGCATATGGAAATATTTCCTCTCCAAGTCCAACTGACAACTCATTAGGTCTCTCTGCTGCCCTTGAAAACATTTTAATGGTGAGGTTTAGAAGCCCTGATGTGGATTCCGTTTCTCTTTTCTATGAGGAGAGTCTCACTATTTACGCTTAAAGAGGTATAATGCAAGTAGACTGTGTTGACATGTACTGCATATACATGCAGTATAACTACAAGGATGTTAAAAAAAAAGGGAAAAAAAAAGATCTGAACAAGGCTACTCTGCCAAAACCACAAATCCCAAGTACGATCAGAATCCACTATTACAACAGAAAATCACTAGGCAGATAAAGAGCACAGGACATTTTCCTGACTCTACACTGGTTATTTACCAGGCAGCACGGCTGGAGGTGTGTTCAGGGCTACCTGCCTTGCAACTTCACCAGCAGAGCACTTGGATAGATCTTTCCTGGGCACATTTCTACAGGCACACAGGCACCAAAGCAGGAAGAAAAGTCCCAAATCATTAAAAGTCTCCTACTGGCTACGCTTGTATAGGGATGAAACATTTGAGGCTGCAAAACGCATCAGTGCCGACATCCTGGCACAGTAACAAGGATTCCTATATAAATCAAGGAAAGAAACGATGCAATGACTGGGAAGGAGAAGCAGATTGGCCATGGATTGCATGAAATATAGGATGCCACGTGCCTGCTTTGCCCGCTACCTGCAACATAAATGGTACACCCAACCTACGAGTTGATTGCCAAAAGGTCTTTGTGTTATGAGAAACCCCAGAAGAAGATGCGCCCAAGGCCATATTTTCACTGTTGTTGCTGGTATATTATGAGAGAATACAGACAAAAGGAGCAAACACCGGTAGAAGACGAAGATAAGGACCACCGTATCTTTGTGGAACTGGCTGAAGCAGGACAGTAGAACCAAAACAGGGCCTACTGAGTCAAMATGAAGCCATATATGGAAGTGRCTTCCGGGAAGACGACCACCAGGGGGTCTCAAAAAGACCACCAGAGACCACCAAAGGGACAGAGGGCGCATGCGTGTGAGGGTGGGGTATATTGTAATTAGTTCCAAGAAATGGAATGAATATGTATGATCATTTCCTAGAATTTAATGCATATGTAGATAATAGAGAAATAAAAGTTTTAGCAAGCACCCCCTAGGGCATGCACGATAGGTGGAGCTATCCCCCGTGCATCCAGCGCTGCAATAAAGTGAATGCCTGCTTCTTAATACTACATTGGTGTTAAGAGGTTTATTCCCGGTTTTCGGTGACATTTGCATCTCATTTTCAACTGATCTGACACCAGCCAAAGTTGGCAGAGCTAAAAATATATTTATTTTACACCTGGTTCACATGAGAAATTCTTTAGAGGTATATGATGAACACTTTTTTTTTTTTTCCTTCAAGAGAAAGCAATTCTCAAGAGCAATCATCTGCTAATTACACATTCACCACTGTTGTGCTCAAACTCAATAAAAAGTGTAGGGACTTGCTGCAATCCTTGTGCATCCTCAGCACAACAAAGTATGCAGGCAAAGTTCTAGGCAACTAGAAGGCATTTTAAACGATAAAAATAAAATAAAATAAAATAAAATAAAATAAAATAAAATAAAATAAAATAAAATAAAATAAAATAAAATAAAGTAAGGTAAAGTAAAGTAAAATAAAATAAAATAAAATAAAATAAAATAAAATAAAATAAAATAAAATAAAATAAAATAAAATAAAATATCCATGATTTTGTCATATCTGTATCAGCCTACAATCTAAAGTTTTTAATTGCATGTTGTCATTGGAAAGCATGGATTAAATTCTGGAGGTTTTTATTTCTTTTGGTACTTCACAGTCTAAATAAAAGAGGAATTACTATCCTGTAGGATTAATCAACGTAGAGTCTGGTGCAGAAATGGACCCACAGAATTTTCAGGTGAAGCTACAAACCCCCGTCCCAGCCATCACCACCACCAAGAGCACTGTGCTGAGTTCAATGTAGCTACCTACTCCATCCAAGACAGTGGCTGTGAGACACTGGAGCTTGGGGACATTAGCTTCACAAGGGCCTTTTTAAACCTGTGCACATGCTACAGTTCTACAAGAGGAGGAGATGGGTGATCTGGCCTTTAATTTTAATTACCAAGAGGCATCGGATGCTTCCAGAAGATAGAGTGGAAGAAGAAGCCATCTCGGTTTGTGAGGTTTGCCTGGGCTCTGGCTTCCTGTCAATATCTGAGGCTACTCTTCAGTGTGAAGAGCTCCACTTTTTCTTCTACTTCTTTTTTCCCCTCTCTCTCTGAGGCCGGTATCTGTTCTCTGACTCAAAAATCAAAGCTGAAGGACATGGTGTGGAAGCTGACGAGAGGCTGCAGGGCTCTGCCACGAGGACAGCTGTGATCTCTGTTCCTACCAACCTTTCTGCAGTTCTCTACCTCTCCGAACAACAAAACCAAAATGCACAAGAATGAAAACAGAAACAGAAACCAATTGCAGCCTCCTTGGGTGGAAGGCTAAGCCTGAAATGAAGGAAGAAACCAATCTCATCCTGTTTTTGCTTTTTGCTTTCTTTTTAAGCAACAAGAACAAGCGGTAAGTGTTGAGGCTATTTACTCTGTATTTGGCAGTTATCGGAATAAAGGGTAAGTACAATGGGTGTGAGTTAAAGTGATTATCACAACCATCTCCGAGAACCATTAAAAAGATCCCAGGTATTATTTTACCTCTCCAAATAAGAGATATAGGGACAAATCTGCTTAGCTAGAATTGACTTCCACGGCAGAGAACAAGCCCTTGTGTTTTACATTGATACTTCCCACACAAAGGAACAAAGCAATGACACAGACATTCTCAAAATTATCCCCACTGACACCATGTCTCCGGCAGGACTGGTTCATGATTGGGTGTCAAAGCTTAATGATCTAAATAACACCCCATGAGAAGAAAAATAAAGTAATTTTAACTGAAACGCAGCCTTTATTTGCTGGTAAAGCCCAGCGCTCAGCCGCCTTCTTTCTCTGTTATTTTAGCAGCTCAGTGAACTCTTCCCAGTGGGACTTTCTATTTTGCATTCTTTGGATGATCTAAAATAACTTGTCGAGGAGTGTTTGCATTCCCCGCATGCCTGCGATGTGAATATTCTAAAATTCATAAATCACTGATGTATAAAAACAGCTCCCATGAAACTGAAGACAAAAACCTGCCTTTGTTGAAAGCACGTAGTCTGCAATCGGGGTCCCACTTGCCAATATTTTAATTAGCAACACTACTATTTGCCTCCAACTGCAGCAACAGCTCCCACTGTTGTCTAAAAACAGAGAGCTTTGTGAAATGCTGTTTCCAAAAAGGCAAAGTAGTATCTGTTGCTTTCTCCTTTTGTCTTGTGAATACGCTGTTCATGCCACTTTACAATGCACCCTTTCATTTT
This sequence comes from Nothoprocta perdicaria, assembly GCF_003342845.1. Lineage (NCBI taxonomy): Eukaryota > Metazoa > Chordata > Aves > Tinamiformes > Tinamidae > Nothoprocta > Nothoprocta perdicaria. The sequence continues at coordinate 75,570 of NW_020455485.1, forward strand.
CTTGCTTTCTATTTTCTTTGTAAACAAGATGTTTTTATGCCGAAGGCTCGGAATACTTTGAGCGCCACGTTACAGATTGCATGTACACTCCAAACGGATTTAGATTTATTGAAAACAGTGTAGTTTTTAATTTAAAAAAGCATTAAAATATGATTTGGTTTCAAGGAAGGAGGACCACTTTGGAATAAGCTGTCAAGAGCAGAAGTTGCTTCTTTCTCCCTGCAAGACTTCACACAAAAATCCATTTCTCCCTTTGTTTACCTCACAGTATGTTGCTAAGCTGGTTGAAAATCTGCCAAAATTGCCTTCGTGAAGGTATCACTAATACAGGAACTAGGTATTACTCTTCTTTGGCAGACAGTTAAAATACAAAGGTGCTAAGGAGAGCATGGTAAGTGAAACCCACATCCGAAGATGTTTGAAGAAAACTATTAAAGCATCTTTTTCCCCCCCCCCCCCCAATATTCCTTGAAATTCTTGAAATTGGAACTGAGGAAATTGGAACTAAGAGGGCAAAGCCTCCTTATCTTTTTTTTTTTTTTAAATCTGTCCCAACAAAAACATTAATCTCAATCTGAAATTCATCACCCTTGAGGACCACCACTATCAAAAGAATATTCCAAAGAAAGATCCAAGTTAGAGAGCGAATCTGCATCTTCAAGCAGCTGTACAACAGCACACAATACTGCAGCTGTAGATGTTCATCGGGCCCTCATGAGCTCCACAGGCAAAAAAATCTCCAGGGCTTGGTATGAGTCTTCTGGAGATTTCAGGGAAACTGAAAATAACCATAGATGTCCCTAATTTGATTATACATTCCTCCATGATTTTTTATAATTCTTATTATCATGGAAGTAATTGGAAATGGTTGGACAAAATCAATTATTTTGTTCCCTTAAGGTCATAAATACTCTGCTCTACAGTAATATGATTTAAAGAAAAAAAAAGTATGATTATTGCCTGTGTAATGACCCAGATATTCTGTTTATTTGCTGAAAGACGTGATCTGAAAGTGATGGCCCAGTTGGGCCCAGAAAACTTTCTGCTGCAGTATGAAATGTAATGAAGTAATTGGAAGATTCCAGCTGCAAGAACATTAACACTGCAGCCCTGCAGACACGTGTAGCATTTATGGATGTATAGAAAATGAAGGCCCCTTTCTCTTAGAAGAAAAGCTAAGTTATAATTATGGTATACATTGTAATGGAATTGAAATTTCTGCTAATAAAAAGACAGATTTAATATAATTTTTGAAGAGAAAATACTCACTTTGCCTTTCCTTACTAATGGCAAAATTGGTATTCAAACAAGCTACTGCTGTTTCCTGCCTACATGGCTAATTCCTTCCCTTCCTTCTGTATCATCTTTGGGGGCACATGCAGCAATCACATTTAAATCCCATTTAATATTCTATTATCTCTTCCTTCATGAAATTTTATCTCTTTTTAGGTTATCAGGTGCCGATCCATTCCTCAGAAACCCTCTGGAAGATAACTGAGTATCTTCAGACACCTCGTGTGGTTACTTGTACCTTTCTGTTTTCATCTTGTGGAAATTGTTGTCCCCAACAGAGCTTTCACATAATTAGAAGCATTCTGAATGGAAAAGCGCTTTGAAATTTAAAAAGTACGTTTTAAAAAAGGCAGCGGCAGCTTCAAAGCATCAGAAAAATATGAAGCTGGTGGACTTGGTCTCCCAACCTCCTGCCCTTCGAGCCACCTCACCTGAACTTTGACAGAAGGCATAATGAGAGGAAAGATGCTGCAGGAAGTTGTCTGTTGATGCAAGCATGAGCACGTCCTATTAAACCTCTCCCTCTGAAATGCCTTTAGCCAGGTATGAAGAGTTAACAGGTTCCCCAAAGACTTCCATTAAATGGACAGTTACATAATCATTAAAAATATTATCATTAGCATGCATAAGCCCTGTGTTTTTTTTAGGAACCTGGTCACACAGTTATCCCCTGAATCCGAAACAAGGCTTAAAGTTTTATGAAGGTAACAAGACATCAGTTGGCAACCAGATTAAAGATGCACAAATTACCTTCGAGTTATACTAACAGTTATAATGCTAGTGTCAACAAAATGAGAGAGATTCACAGTATAAACAAAATTTGTGTGTCATTATAGCGTATTCTAGAATTCAAGAAGGAAAATAACAGTAGCATCATAAAGAATCCTTATATTCATATAAAACTGCATTTACATAGCAGGATATACTGGAGTGACTATGTTGATTAAATGTCATTCCCTTAGCTGACGAATTATACTGCTATGATCATCCGTGTATAGATCAGACTTTAAACAGTAACTACTCCAAAGAGTCCCATGAGAGAGAAATGCCTATTTTTGGTTATTTGGAAATAGATTGCCTTTCAGAATAATGCTTAAATATCACACAGTATATTGTCATTTGTTTTATGTAAACAAATTCCTAATAAAAAGTGTAAAAGTTTAAATGACTAACATGGTGACTCATTTTTAGTATGACTTAACATTCTTCACATTTAAACAGTACCAGCGGTTATATATGCATTCATATGAATTACTCAGGATCTTTAAGAAAAAGGCCATTACAGTGTGTGTGTACATCAACTGATCTGGCACAGCGGTGTGGGTGCATTATTGACAAAGCTGATGATGCAGATAATAGGTACTGTGAAGGTATGAAACGCTAAAAGTTATCAGTTTTTTACTCTTTTCTACTCAGATCAGTCCCTGCAAAGGACAGGATATTTTTATAGTCATTCACCCACCTCCACATGACACTTTATTTGGCCCAAAGGAGTGCTTCCACATCCCATAGTCCAAAGGCAAAACTGCCTTCCATCCTCAAATTTTAAAACGACATTTCCAGAAAAGACAAGAGGAAAAATGTAATGAAGAAATCAAAAAGAGCTGGTGTAAGGGAAGTAGATGTGCCTGACATCAGGTAACACAAGAGAGCTAGAACTGGTAAACCTTGGTGATGTAGGTCTTGAGAGAGAAAGAAGATATGCAGAAAACAAACTACAGGAAAAACAACCAAAAGAAAACCAGATGATCATGGAACATTTCCACTGATAGCAGCCTGCTCGTGAGCAAAAGGACTGCAGGGAGCCTGGATAGCAGGTCCATGGAGATCCTCAAGCTCCCACAGACTTGCACTGGCTAAGAGAGAAAGTGCAAATGTTAAAAGTTACTTACGTTATATTGATGATTAGCCACAGGTTTATAATTGGTAGTTACAGCTTTGTCTAGTTGCTGCGATAGCCTGACAGGTTTAGAAGACTCTTCTATCTGCAGCCTGCAAAACAGAAGAAAGGGAGAATTAATCAAAGCTCCAGACAAGCAGGCACATAAAATGAATTCTCAAAAGTTGCAAGTACAAACTGGTCCTTACCAAAGGCTGGCTGCAAATAAATAATAAGGCAAAACAAATGCACTTCTATGAATTAATTTTCTTACTCTATTTCTGCTTGAAAACACCACGGATTATTAGGACACTGTGTATTACAACAGATACTGAAATGCTGAAAATTAAGCAATTGGAAGGAAAGAGAAAACGTGACCAAAAAAAAAAAGCTTTTGAATACAATTTTTATGCCTGATGCCTCCCACTCAGGGGAAAGAGACGCTCTTGCTCTTAAATAAAGCCCCAAACCAAACTAAAAATAAAGATCTCCCAGATTACTCTCTGAAGGGCTGAAAAGGCTCTCATTTTGCCTCTACAGACTTTCAAGCAACAGTAAACACCAGAGTTCATGACTGTTTCTCATATATTTTAATCCAAAAAAAAAATCCCTAATCTTTCTTTTGACGTTGTAATTCAGCAGCAGAGTCCTGGTAACTGCCTGAAAAGCACTTAAAAAAAAAATACAACATGAATACAGAGGACTCCATCCCGGTACAAAACCATGTGCAATCAAGTCTCAAAAGAGCAGTTAGCTAAAGGTGACCCTCAGTCCAGCTTTGGAAAGACCATGAGAAGGTCTGCGGTTAAACAAATGCAACCACCTTCATCCCTGTGTAATTTAAAGATCACCTAAAGATCAGACAGAGTTCCCCATTTACTTCAGTTTTAGCACTGAAGAATTGACTCTCTGAAATGAAGGCACAAGAACCCTGGCTTTAGAAAGCTGCAGGATAATGTCCCTTCAGAGAGGTCTTTATGGGATCTAAATATCCCATCAATATTTAGATAAAGCTAAATTGTTTTCATCAAGGAAGGGATTTTGTTTCCGAAGCTGTATTTTATAGGCAGAAGAATCAATTTTCATGCCACACACTGTAAGGTTTTTACAGAAATAAATGCAGTAATGTTTGGGTTTCTTTTTTGGAAAGACAACTAAATATGATGACACTAATGTAAACAGTAATGAAATGTTTACTAATGTAAAACAGAAATGTAGTAAATCAGACAATACTTTGATAAAAAGGAGAGAAAAGCTAGAGATCACTGATCTCTTTTTATTTCAGTAAAAAACCTAACGTATCCAAAAGCCTCTATTTAAATTCTCTACACTTGACACTTCAACAACTAAATAAATCACATCTGAAATAAGTGTTAAATTCATAAATAGATTCACTAGCCATAGCAACTGGAAACAAAACCAATCTTTCCAAGCTAGTATCTCTGAACAAGAGTTCATTTATTTTCTTATATACAGGTAGGTATCTGCCTCCTTTTGAATATTTGTAAAGTTTGGATTTGTTTTATAGTTTTAACTATGCTTAAACAACCTATATTCTAAATTTCTAAATCAGGAGAAGGGACATCGGTGCCTTCTTCTGTTCAAACAGAGCACATTTTTCCTCAGCTAGAAGGAAAATCGATCTCTGGGTAAATGAGCAGGGAGCTCTCTTTACCACTGTTCCAGTAAAGAGTGGTAAAAGTTTTTTTATCACAAGGTTTTATCTTTTGCCCTTTAATCTGATTAAAGAATTTTGCACGTTTTATTGATTTTGCTACTAAAAGTCTCCTAAATACTTAAGTTTTGCAAAGAGGGAAGCTCCAGGTGTTTCAGGAACGCTACATCAGTATTTTCTTCCCAAATCTGTGTTTTCCTCCACTATTTCATTGCTTTATCTTCTCCTCTTTTGGTCTCAATGACATCTTGGTGTTTATTTACTTACTTTTATAAAAGCCTCAGCAAATACTTTTTTTTTTTTTTTTTTTTTTTTGTCTCGCTCTTCTTCCCCCGTTTTCCCTAGTGGCTTCCCTAGCCCTGGGGAGTTTTGAGTCCTCCCTTTTCCCAGTTTTCACCTCGCTTCTTCCCTCTCACGGTTCTCCTCTCGGGAAGGAAAGCGGCAGCTCGTTTCCTCCTAACCCCTTTGGCTGATACAGCCCTTAGCCACAAAGCAGGAGCTCCTGGGGACAAACTAGGCATCCAAACCCACCCTGCTATTTCCCCAAGGAAAACTGGATGCAGGATCTGTTATGAGGCATCTGCAACAAGCTCCTCTGGAGCCGCTGTCCTCCCTTTCGCTGCCCTTGTGCCAGAGGAGGACATGGGCCTGGCGAGCACCAGGACACCACGGTCCTACCTGAAGGGTTAGGCTATAAACCCTAGTTATCTATTTGTAACCATTTGTTACATAAAACACCTATTCATCACTAACATCCGTGTAAGGCTTCATGTTTTTCTTCTGGCATGAACTAACGAGGCCTCATGACCACCCATCCCATGGAGGAAAGGTGGTCATGGAGGGAAGGCCGTCATGGAGGGAAGGCCTTTATGGAAGGCAGGCCCTTATGGAGGGAAGGC
>NW_020455485.1:81605-184010 GCF_003342845.1 Nothoprocta perdicaria
AAGGCCGTCATGGAGGGAAGGCTGTCATGAAGGGATGATGGTCATGGAGGGAAGGCCGTCATGGAGGGAAGGCCTTTATGGAAGGCAGGCCCTTACGGAAGGAAGGCTGTCACGGAGGGAAGGCCGTCATGGAGGGAAGGCTGTCATGAAGGGATGATGGTCATGGAGGGAAGGCTGTAAAGGCCCGGAGGGCTGCCGCAGCTCATGCAGATCCCAAGGGAGCACAGGGCCTGGACAGGATTGCAGCCAAAAACCCTAAAAACGCGGACTGAGCCCCTCAGACTGTTCTGGGAAGGAAGAGCTTTGTAGCTGCCATGGCAAAATCCCTCCATCGTCCTAATAAATTCTACTTTTAACAGACACGTAATTGAGATCTCTAGCCTAGAGTCTGCCACAAAATTGGGACTGCTGAATGTTAAAGGTCTCTCCTGGGTCTGGCATTTTAAATTTAAAATACAGTAAACCTCCTTGCCCACTTCAGTGCATTTTCCATAAAATAATCCCTTTTTTTGCTTAAAAGAACATCAGTATTTTTTCTTAACATTTCTCACTCAAAAAGACTTGCTGTGCGTGATACACAATCCAGTCTCTCTCTTTTATTTCTTTTTTTTTTTTCTTACTGTAACCTATAGCTGCTAATTTCCAAGCAACAGCCAACAAAACGTGTAGGAGAATTAACACTTTTGTGAGAGATCTTCACAGGTTGATGACAGCGACGTTCCCCAGAACACAACACTGAAAGCAAAGAGAAACTTCTTGCCTGGTTAGGAAGCAGGAGGGAACCCTACTGCGGGGTTGGTGAGATGCAGAAAACTCCAGGAACATCTACAGAAACCAGCTATACTAACATATATATATCTAACAGAAATATCAGCTATAAGTGCATGCATCTCTGACAGAGATATCAAAGATATCTGTGCTGTAATTTAAGATTTCTTCTCCCTGTGCCAAAGGTTTCCAAACTATGATCTACAGATCCCAGACAGTCTTTAGAAAACTGTCTGCTCCTGACATTACTGCTCCTAACTGATAAATTGCTGTAGAAAGAACTAAAAATGTGTTTTATCTCTGGTATTACTTCTTAATGGAAGCAATTACAGCAGCTGCCACATGACAATATGGGAATCGAAGCGGGAGGCACAGTGGCTCAGGAGGCAAACCTTGCCATTAAAATGCATTTATTCTACACATCATGGACCTTGCTCCTCTTCTCCCTAATGGCTGCCTTTCTCATTTAAATTTTCTGTAGTTTCCAGACGCTCCGGCCCATTGGGAGATTGCCTTCCTTCTGTGGGAATTCCTTGCTCCGCAGCAGCCACCAGCTCACGGATGGAGCAGCCTCTAAACCTGGACTCCCAAGAAGGCACCGACACCAACAGGGAAAGGCCACGACAAATGCAGCGCATGCCCCAAACCTGCTCCTTTTTTTCCTGGGTGGATAAACACCAAACTCGTCCTTAGTGCATTACAGGGTAAAAATGAATAGTCTGGGAGCGTTTTGCCCAGATTGTTTGTTGGTACCGACACTATCTGCACACCAATAAGCTGCCGAGTTTGTCAAAACCCTGCCATAATTCTTCTATATTCCAAAAGCAACATGTTGGGGGAACACAATTGTCTTTTTAAACTTGCACTGCTATTGTTTAGAAAAGCTAACAAAATATCTATTTACATATTCTGGCAGTGACACCCTCCAAAACTTCCAACAAAAGCCACGCGCTTGGCATTGGATCAGCCTGCCAGAGTGATGCTTTAAAACGATGCAGATACAATTACTTTTAACAAGCAATATCCAGCCAAAATACTATGAATTTTATGCATAAAAATAAAGATTTTATACAGGTTTTTCTCACAGCAGCTCTGTTGAATCTTAATTGAAACTGTTGGTAGGAATAAGAAAGAAAAAAGAAAAAAATCAATAGACCTTCTGAGTCACTACTGACACTGATTTAAAGGAGCAGTGGATTTTCACCCTATTACTTTTTATTATGATTTTCACGAGCGCAACAGTTAAAAGCCTTAGTTATGGATCAGAACTATACAAAAGTCTCTGAGGATTTAAATTCTCCACATGACTCTAGCGAGCACTACAGTTCATGCTAATATCTGGCCTGAAAAACATTAGCAGAATGCAGACTTTCTCCAAACCTGCCAATAAATTAACCACACGAAGCAGGCACCAGCTTGCACACTGTAGTTTTCTCCTCCACCCCCGAGATCAAATATAGCTCTTCTGCCTTGAAATACTGCAAGTAACCAGCATGGCATCAAATCTACCACCATCACTCGCCAGTAAAATACACCTATTCTATTGCAACCCTGATTTGTCATGGTGACTACAGATAAAAAAGGGGGAAAAAGTAACTGAAGCAGGTTAGAAATAATTTAGAGTCCCTATCATCATGCAGCAAACTCATAAGAGACACAGGAAAGCAACATGTACATTCCTATGAAGAGATGCTCAATGGTTTTAAAGATATTAATCCTCCAGCAATAAAAATTAAAGCCAAAAGCTTGAGACTAGCCAGTTTCCCCTGATTAAACCATGAGTTGCAAAGACTGGATGCAGGTATTAATCAGAAATGTTTCTAGAGCTTCAATTCTTGACATTTTTGAAGAAACTGTCAGAAAGACCGGACTGAAAAGCTTTAGTCTCTTGCTTTGTGCTTGGTTTTATTTATACAGGGCACTAGTAGATAAGGACCCAGCCTTGCCAATGCAGAAAAGCACACACTGTCATCCCATCTGAAAAGAGCAGGTCTGCAGCCCAAAGCCTTGCAGAGGGAAAAACACAAACTCTGAAGCTCTGCACAATTCTGCAGGTTTTATTTCTGACTCCTCACAGAAGCTGCCAGCCCTTTACCAGAGGAGTTGGGCTCTTCCAGGCCCTGGCTCAATACTTTGGTGCTTGAACCACACGCAGGCTGCACTAGGAGATGATTCAGGATACCTGCTGAGAGCATCAAAGTCTTTTTAGTTGCCTTTGTATTTTGCTACCTGGCCCATGCATGAGAGAGGCAAGTATTCAGCTTCCTTTTCCTGCAAAACCACTTCCAAAATAAGCTCTTAAATGAAATAATATATGTAAGAGTGTAGGTTTACATCTTCTCCTTGCTTAGGCTCCCATAGTATCTTTCCTGTTTTCCTGAGCAAGAGTATAAAAGCATAAAACACATGTGCTGATGATAGAGATGAACACTCCTAAGAGATGCTGAAAATTCCTCAAGTTTTCATAATTCAGGGATAACTAAGGGAGCTTGGCACCCTGCTGGGCACTGAAGCAGCTCTGTGGAACATCCCAACCCCAAACTGCTGAGGAAATGACAAGAAAGACTGTGAATGTGAAAATGCAGATGAGCTAACAGCAAAGGTGACAACCTGTTGCCAGAGTACAAAGCACTCTGTCTGCATGATGAAAAGTTAAAGCCCACAGTCTGCAAACTGAGCAAGCTTTGTTTTGCTGAGATTAATGCCACAGAATATGATTTGTAACTAATTTAAGTCATGATATCTTGGAATTTCAAGAAAAGTGCTGCAATTACTTTGGGTTCAGGAAACCTCTTGGTTTTTATTTCTGAAGTTGGCATCTTGTGTATGTTGAAGGCTGAGCAATGAATCATTGGAATATACAGTATGGTCAGATCTAATACAGAGAATCTAACTCACAGTCATAACTGAAACTCCAGTTTTCTCTGATGTAACGCAAGATATTAAATGAATGACAATTCAACAATAAGGAACCTTTTCTTACATATTTTATTTTGCAGTATGGGAGTAATCGATTAAAACCACCGAAATCCCACTTGGAGAATGTGATGATAACTAGTGTAAAAATAACATAGAGTTAAGCACCCTAGGAGGGACATAGTTGACCAGTAATATTCCCTAGTGTTACCCACTTAAGTGACACCCCAGTGCAGTTAATATGAAGAAAATTATGGGATCTGCTTGGCATCATGGGTATGTTTTATCCAGCTCAGCTGTGTCTAGGGGATGCTTCTGTAGAAGTGATCGGTTGCTGATGGACTCAACCTACTGGCCCATACTGGGGACATGGTGGAGGTCTGTCGTTCAAGGGGGACCTTGGAAAGGAATGATATTTCAGAGACATCTTTTCTGAAATGTGACCATTCACCTTTGCAAAGCAAGGCAGCCAAACAGAAACCCTGTACCCTCCTTGCCCTTCTAGGAGGGCCTGGGTTAGTCCAGCAGGATGGAGCGCTCCTCGCACAGCCACTGTGCTGCACCTCTACAGAAAGGCCAATCACTGTTAATCAAACTTAACACAAAGAAACTAACATTTTCTTATCACAATTCTTATCACAATATATGGGAAGGACAGAGGGTTTTTTTCTCAGTTCTGCAGTTGTTCTAAATGTCAGGATTCTGCAGTCCTTTGCCTACTGCAGTCATCACATCCAACCAGCCAGTGCTCAGAAGGGAAACGAAACCTTCTGCATTGGCTTCTACTCTATTTTCAACCTTTTCTTATTAACACGCACACCACAAATATCTCTGCTCTGTCAAGTTTTCAAACTGACACAAATCCCAACACAAATGAAAAGACCAAATTCAAGAGGGAGCGAGAGGAAACAATCTTCTCTGAGACCCCAACCAGGCTGCAGGTGCCGCAATGCAAGTTTCCTTATAATACAGTACTCCTGTACATGGCAGATCATCTTGATTTCCAAGTTGGCAAAACTGAAGGATGCAGTCATATCTATTACCTGGCTAGCTACACTTGTGGCTCATTCCCATGTCAAAAAAAAGAAAAAAAAATCTAAATTCAGGTTTAAAAAAAGATCTGAAAGTACTTTTGTGTTGTCTGGTGCATGCAGGCTATCTTAAGCAGGCACATGAGAGAAGGCAGAAAACTGGCACAGCTACAAGAAGAAAAGATTAGGCAGAATGTCAGAAGAAATCAGAACAAAGGCAAAATTTAGGATAGACCTCTGAAGAACCATAAAAATATACATGAAGCACTTGAGTTTTTCACGGCAAAAAAAGACTGTCAGGCAGCACAGAAACTGGAAGAGAAGCATGACCAAACAGGAACCACAGAAAGGGACAGGGAGTAGGACTGACATATTCTGGAAAAACAGGAAGGGAAATGAGGAGAGTGAAAAGTCCTACTTGCCTTTGGGTTTATTCAGTTGCAGTCTCCATGTAGGAAGGACCCAGCCAACCAAACCTGGGCCTTTACCTTTGAGTCATCCTACACTTTCCTTACAGCAGTCTGTACCACATGCACACACATGTCTGTATCTTCAATGTGGGCAGGAGTGAACGCAGAGGGAAACAACAACCCTGCCTGGAAGCACCAGGTAGCTCACAAGAGCATTACTAGTGCTACAGGAGGCAAAGGCTCGAGAGTGAGGAAAAGTGAATCATTAACCATCTAAGTAGCACAGAAACAGCACAGTCCTTTAATTGTAGCATGAAGATGACCCTCTTGGATCAAAAGCAGATAAATTCCTTTAGAAGGAATCACACATAATTTTAGCTATATACATATGCATGCAGCCATCTTTTGGCTGTTCCTATAAAAAGGGAAGAAAAGATCCTTCAGGAAATACACACACACACACACACACACACAGAAGAAACATATAATTATACAATAACACTTTTTCCTCTTTTATGTTACTAGACAATTTAAAAGGTAAGCTAGGGAAAGAATTAAATGACCTAATGGCTAAGATGAGGAGTTAACACTTCTTGCAAATGCATAAATGATCTCAAATAATGCAAAGCAGTATTAAGGACGTACTTTTAAGAGAGCAGAGTAAGAAATACCAAGTCTTATCTGCTCTGTTGCTGGCTGAAGACTTTTCCTTGCTTCATAGCAATACGTTCAGAGATCTCTTATCTCTTACTTATAGGCAAGTTTATTTTAAATCTTCAACAAAATGATGCCAGTCGGCTAACCAAGAAGTAAAATGCTAAATACGTGTTTTTGACAACTGTTGACAAAATTTAGACTGCTAAGCAAAGCTAGTGAAGGTTGAATCATGACGGAAAGGGTTAAACGCTGCCCACGCCAAGCGCGTGGGTTTCGATGTGGGCTTCGATGTGGGCAACAAGCCATGGAGGTGCCCACAAAATGGCTGACGGGATTTTGACAGGAAGGCGGGAAAGGCCACCCCCGAGGCAAGGCCCTGCTCCTGCCTCCGCACGTGTTCCATGAGCAGCTTCCTGAGCATGGCCCAGCTGGCACCCGCTCTCAGCTGGACCTCAGGGAGCACCAAGCTGATGCTTTGGTAGGACACGACAGCCCAGGGGCGCTGGCAAGGGCGGGCATGCAGCTGAGATGAGCTTAGAGGAAAGCCCATGACCTGAGTAACTCTTGCTCTTTTCTTCTTAGGAAGATGATCAGGGGCCTGGAACATCTGCCCTGTGAGCAAAGGCTGAGGGAGCTGGGCCTGTTCAGCCTGGAGAAGAGAAGCCTGAGGGGGGACCTGATCAGCGTGTATAAATACCTCAAGGGAGGCAGTGAGGAGGAGGGGGCGGCCTCTTTTCAGTGGTGGACAGTGACAGGACTAGAGGAAACGGCCACAAGCTGAGGCACCAAAAGTTCCACAGGAACTTAAGGAAAAAATTCTTAACAGTGAGGGTGCCAGAGCCCTGGAACAGGCTGTCCAAGCAGATTGTGGAGTCTCCTTCTTTGGAGATCTTTAAAACCCGCTTGGATGCTGCCATGTGCCCTGTGCTCTGGGTGACCCTGCGTGTGCAGGGGGGTTGGACTAGATGATCTGTGGAGGCCCCTTCCAACCTTAACGATTCTATTCTATGATTTCATGGGGTCCCACGGCAGAGATCCCTCCAGCAACGATCGCTGAGGAGCCCACGCTGGGCCCGCTGGTCAAGGCGCCATATCGAAGCTCTGTCTCCACCACCGTGGTGGCCCCTCTCCCCCCGGGCTGCCTGTGTGGCGGTGAGTGTGCCTGCTGCCAGGACTTGCAGCGCAGAGCTTCTAATCATTTCCTGATTAAGAAAAACTTCAGCCCGAACAGTTTGATAACGTAAACCAGTCAGCTCCAATATTGCATTTGGATGCCTGGCTAGATAAGAGGGAAGAAAAATCTGACTTCCTAATGTAAAAAGCAAGACGAAACAGATCTTTAAAAACGAAGTTACATTCAGTATTTACCTATTTTAAGGGCAGAAAAGACCATTAATGACACAGTCATCAAATGATAATGATTTTCCTCCTGTACTAGTGACAGAAGAATATTCACTGATAACCTCAAGCTCATAATTTCAGTTTTATTGTGATATGTCATTTACAGAAAAGCATCCTGTCAGGATTCAAGAAAACACAAATGAAGAATCAACATATGCCCACACTTTTCTTATTGTATTTTTAAAAGATGCAGCCACCTTTCCGTTTTCAGAGATATGGTCTCCTTTCCTACTTCAATTTTCCTTAAGTCTCTGGATTGCTCTATAAGAAATACATCTTTCATTTGTTAGAAATGATGTTGAACAATTTAGATTTTAGAAGGGAAAATTTAAATCCGTGTTAATTATTTCTAAAATTAAACAAAATCCTAGTCTCAAAATAGTAAAATCCATATTTTCTTGCCAAAAGCAACCTGCGCTGCTCGTTGTTCCTTTGGAAATAATGGCACGAAGAGTGAGGACTGCTAAGTCTAGTCACCAAAACCCAAACATTTCTTGCAGATCCAGAATTAATCTGACATTTTGCTATGGAGAGAGGGTAACTTGAGTATCCTGGACTAAAGAGCTGCATCTTTACCCAGCACCAAAAAGCCTGGGCTCTGAAGTACTGCTTGAGAGGGAGATACCTTCCAGACTTAGCCAATTTGCTCTGCAGCCCTTTGATGAAATGGCTCATGTGGCTGAAGAAAGCTGGAAAGCAAGAGGCTGTTGGCTGCAAGCCCCAGACGAAAATACAATCTCCAGCATCTCTGCTATCTCTCCTTGGTGTCTCGGGCTCAACTCTTGGAGCAGTGATAACCATAGCCCGAAACATTTCCAGACGTGAGAGCTGCCAGCGCTGTGAATCCAGCTCTGCCATCTCCCCGTCTCCGCTCTGCAGCTGCCTCCTGGCAGCCCTGGGAGCTCTGCAGGCAGTAACGGCAGCTGCCGCCCTTGGGCATCTTCCCCTTCAAATTTACTGTAAACAATTCAGGAGATTGTGACAATCTGGGAAACAGTTGGAATACTTCCCCTGCAAACCTGGCTGGCTCAGGCTCTGCAGGTTTTCCTCAGCCTGGCAGCATGAGACATGGGAGAGCAGAAGGCCTTTCTGAGCCATCCACCTCCCTTCCGTTAAATAAACTTGGAAGCCACCAGCAGGAGACGGCTGCAGAGAGACTCGATGTGGTTCTAAGTGCACCCTGAATCCATCCTTAACACACAGCAATCCAGCACTGAGTAAGAAGGAAAGCTCAGCAGCTTCAAACATCCTACACCGCAAACGGCAGGGCAGAGACACAAGGAAAAGGAGCCCGTTTTGCTCTTTAGTTCATGTGAAAAATCAGTCTTGCCTCTCCTCCAGATGGAAACCCATCCGGGTCTCCTGCTGGCTGGAGGAACAAGGACATGTAACAGAGAGAGGCAAAGAGCTAGGGGACACATGTATGCTGAGGGAGAAAACACTTTATTTTTTTATGTCTGGTCATCAGTGTGTTATCCAGCTGTATTCCCTTTGCGGGCTGCACAGCTGAGCTATATTTGTTCAGCTAATGCAGTCATGTTTTACCTCTGCTTGCTCCGCAGAGCAAGGGATTTCCCAGCCTGTCCCCCTGTACGTGACGCACCTGGGCAGCCCAAGCGCTGCTGGAGGAGCCCAGGCTCTGTCCCCGTGGACCTACGGTGATGCCTTCGCCCAGCTCTGTTCCCTGAAAGGCTGCTGCTGTGGGAAACCTCTGCTTCGTGCTCAATAGCGGCTCTGGCGAGAGGGACCTGGGTGTCATGGTGGATGACAAGATGACCATGAGGCAGCAGTGTGCCCTGGTGGCCAAGAAGGCCAACGGGATCCTGGGGTGCATTAAGAAAAGCGTCTCCAGCAGATTGAGAGATGTGATCGTCCCCCTATACACAGCCCTGGTGAGGCCACATCTGGAGACTGTGTCCAGTTCTAGGCTCCCCAGGACAAGAGGGATGTGGGGCTGCTGGAGAGAGTCCAGCGCAGGGCTACGAGGATGATCAGGGGCCTGGAACATCTTCCCTATGAGCAAAGGCTGAGAGAGCTGGGCCTGTTCAGCCTGGAGAAGAGGAGGCTGAGGGGGGACCTGATCAGCGTGTATAAATACCTCAAGGGAGGCAGTGAGGAGGAGGGGGCTAGCGATAGGACTAGAGGAAACGGCCACAAACTGAAGCACCAAAAGTTCCACAGGAACTTGAGAAAACACTTTTTGACAGTGAGGGTGACAGAGCCCTGGAACGGGCTGCCCAGGGAGGTTATGGAGCCTCCTTCTCTGGAAATCTTCAAAACGCCCTTGGATGCAGCCCTGTGCCCTGTGCTCTGGGTGACCCTGCGTGTGCAGGGGGGTTGGACTAGATGATCTCCGGAGTTCCCTTCCAACCTTAACCATTCTGTGATTCTATGATTTTCTTTAGATGATGGCTTTACTTTTGTGGATCCTCTCCAGGGCTGGAAGTGCTGGTCACTGGTGTGTGATCATCAGCCACGTGCTGCCCTCGCTCGGTATTTCAACCTTACCTTTAGGGTTCATACAGGGTGCCTCAGGATTCGGCGTCAAACTCTGCTACAGCTTCAAACAGACAATTCCTCCTCACAGTCCTTAAAAAAACAAACTTTACCAATTGTTGCTAAAAACCACAGCGATGACCAGAAGGCAGAGCTGGGAGACAAGTAATATTTCATTCTGAATTTTTAAAACATATTTTTACAGCTAAACAGGCCTCTGCATGGGAAAATAAAACTGTAACCTTGTTAGCGCAGAATATTCTCTTCTGAATATCCGCAAGAGCGCTTATTTGTTAAAAAATACACTTAGCCCCATGCACCTCTGAGTTCTGCTGCATTAGTATTCTCTCCTAATTAGAGTCTCTGTAACTTGTGAATAGGACAAAAACCACCCTGGCTTTGTGAAACCCTACTTAGTCTGTTATTAAATAACCCCCCTCATCCCAAGATTTGATTAGAGAGTCATCTGGCAGGACCAATCCCCAACCCAGTTAATGGCTGCAGCTCAAATGCTGCGGAGCTTCCCCAACAGGAAGCCCCTAAGTGCCTTTGGCCATAAGAGCTGTGTGAAACTCGTCTCCAGGCACGTGCAGTTTAGCTGCCTAAGCCCTCCAGCAGAAACACGGCCTCAAAGGAGCTCCAGGACCTTTATATTTTCGCCTGACTTTTCCTAACGACGCCTCAGTACATTCTTCTCGCTCCCTCGCTACTGTTTGTCTGCAAAAATAAAGAGCATCTCGAGGAGAAGGGGGAAAAGAAACCATCTTTTGTGAAAGTCACAACAACTGACAGCCTTGGAGGTGGTGGACAGCGCTGCAAGTGCCTGAGAGAAGACCAATTCTAAAATTCTGCCCCTCAGGAGGAAAGGGCCCTCTGGAGAAAGAGCTGGAAAAAGGAATCCCTTAAGAGAAATGAGAAGATGTAGCAAATATTTCCTCCCAAAATGCTGAGAAGAGTCCAGCAATCACTCGCGGCCTCACAGGTTTCTCCCAAATCGACACATTGAAATATCAAGTTATTGCTGCAATATTTTGGAGTACTTGCTCTGCCCCGCCACGCACTTTATTTTGATTAACTCTAGCAGGCTTTGGAGATTCTCACATCCTTCAGCACTGAAGGAAATGGAATATAAACTAGCCGTCACTTCCCACCTTTATTGCTTGCAGGATCTGGGGCTGCAAGCATTTCTTTGTGGCATAAGTGGGAGAAGGAAGCTGCCTCTGAAGCTTTTCTTAAGCTTTACGGAGACCAAAGACTTCTGTGGCACTTGATCACTGCATCCTAAGCAGCTCCTGTTTTAGAAGTGGGAGAATCAGACTGAACTGGAGGAGACAGACAGCGTATATTGAGTTCTCTTCCACATTTGGCTTACCCAAAACAGAACACAAACAGCTCTTGCCGCTTATGATCATGATTATTTTAGGAAAAGCCCTCCATTCCATCAGGAAAAAGAAAAAACACAGGACATTACTTTTTTTTTACAATGGGAAAAATGCCAATTTAAGAGAATTTCCGTTCTAATTAATTTGAAATTCCTCTCCACTTCCCAAATTAGCAAAGTAATTTGTGATCATTTCTTCTCAAGTGCAAATTTTGGTGATGACCGCATAGGTTTGCAAAAAAAGAGTCGGTAGTACATAGTTTTAAATAGAAAAAAATAAAAATAATGCAAAGCAAAAACCTGTTTTGTGCATTTAAACACTTTGTCTTTACAACAGGGTATTGTGGTGTGTGACACCCACTGTAACACATGAAATAAACACCTTTTGGGAACGAAGCACAAAAAAACCTGGAATGAGACTTTTCCCTTTGCACGTGTTCCTGGACAGACGGGTCTGGAGCGGTATTTGCTGCAAACCAGATTAAATCAGTTTTAGAAACTGAATTCCACCGACGAACAGATTGCACCATCTGCTTCTACCAATGCACAGTAAAGAATGTGTATTTTCCATATCTGCTTATTTTTGCCATAATCTAAATACTACAAAAGGAATAGGTCTAGCTTAGTCACTTAGCTTAGAGGTATAGCTTAGACTCACTGAAGATCATCGACATTTATGGATTTTAAGGATACAGATGAAAAAGCTGTTAGGTTTAAGGCCATGTAATAAAGCAATAAAATGAAATTGAGCAATATAAAACTAGAGATACTACCAGATACTGCAGTGACGAGAGAACCACAAATGCAAAAGGACAGATGTAATAAAGTTTCCTATTGATAATATGCAGGAAAAAGAGAGCAAAAAAGAAAAAAATCTCCTAACTGAAGGGTTAAGTAACAGTCTGCAAATTCTTATTTTTATTGTACGATTTCTGTGCTTACAAGAAAAAAAAATCTTGATTCAGGAGGGAAGCCAACATTTGAAGTTTTCATGGAACACAAATCCTTACAAAATTTTGTTCTGGAAACCCAAACACGGTGCTTCCCAAACAGGATATGCTTTCCCAGGACCCTCGGCAGCTGCCGACTGGGATGAAGGCCCGCGCTGCCGTCTTGGCGCACTGCTGTGGTGGCCAGGCCGACACAGCAACTCACCGGATTTGCTTTGGAAAACGAACCTCAACGAAGTGCTTGAAAGGCCAGGGTGGATTTCAAACAACTTCTTCTGCTCATTCTCACCAGTGAGGATGCCACAGCCCACGGTCAGTTACTGCAGTTAATCCAATGATCATCCACCAAAACCCAGCAGTCGTCTCCATAACCTCAGCATAGGAAACAAGACCCAAACAGGGAAATAGGAGCCAAACACTATTATGCTCTGCTACAAACTCATGGTGCAGCTGTATAATCAAGCCCAAATTCCAAGTGGATATTTTAGAAATAAGATGGTTTTAAGCAGGCCATCAGGAATGATCAGAGGTATGGAAGCAGTTACATTACAAGGGGAAAAAAAAGGCTGAAAACAAGAGAAAACAAGGGGTGAAAATCTGGTAGACATCTATGGACTCATTTGATCCATGAAGAGGGTGAATAGGGAACGATTGTGTGGATGTCCAAATTGGCAGGCATTAAATAAAACTAGAAATTAGGGAAATTCGGAGCAAATGCAGGAAAGGAGTTCTTCACACAGCTTGTAAATAAGCCATGGAACCTCTTGCTGCGGGATGTCAGAGATGCTAGAAACTCATAAGGATTCAAAAGGGAAAACTCCTGAAAATAATTAAGGGCTATTTATTACACAGCAAGATACCTCAGCTCTTCTTGAAGTACAAACCACCTCCAAGAAGGAGATGATAATCTCCACAAAAGAGATTATAATCTCCACAAAGGAGATCATGCTGAGGAATTATCTGCAAGCACTTGCCCAGTTCAGTCTTCTTCAGGTCCCCCGGCACTGGTACCTCTTGGTGACAGGGTACTGCTGAGAGGGACTTTTGCTCTGATGGAGCAGAGTCACCCTAAAATTCTGGCCTAGAAGGTGTTATATCCAGTCCCAGGACCATCTGTTCTCCAGCTCACATAAAAGTCTGTCTGCCCTTTGAAACTGCAGCGCAGCCACATCCAAGCTTGTAAGAAAGGGATGAACATGAGGATGTGCTAAGTGCCTATTGCAGCTAAACAGAACTGGCAAGCCAGCGTGAGGAAATGTTGAGGATGTTCACAGAATTATAGAATGCTTAGGCTGGGAGGGACCTCAGAGGTCATGCTGCCCTGATTGCTTCTCACTCTGTTGAAAGGAGAGTCCTGAGAAATGTTAATTACTGGATCAGTAAATCAAATGTCATAAACTGCAGATTAGGGGGGAAAAAGTGGGGAGGGAGGTACAGAGAGACGGAAGAATTACATATAGCCCATACAGATAGAAAAACTGTGGATCAGGTTCTGTATGAAGCTTGAAAATGAAACAGAAGTCTGCAGAAATTGCAGCAATGCAGAGGAACAGCACCAGCTCCCTGCCCAAAGCCGAGCTGCTCAGCAACTCCGTCCACCTTGAAAACACAGCACAAAATGAATCCTCTGAAGTGCAATGCCCGTCACGACCCTGGGATCAGGAACATCTTACAGGGAAGTAATGACCCCCACTGGGCCATGCGGATGGAGAGGAGCCTCTCCTGAAGAAACTGCAGGCTGCACGGGTGAGGAAAGCAGGTGGGAAAGGAGAAAAACCAGGGAAATATTCGTTGCTGCTGGAAAATGAAGCTGCAGGGAATTTTAGCCACTCGCTCCAGATGGGCATCCACAATAAGGCTGGGTCTAACATGATAACAAAAGCATGTCACAGCAAAATTAGAAGTTTTTTAGATTTTTTTTTTTTTAATAATCAAGAAGACACAATTCCACGAAAAAGGGGGAATTTCTGCTAACAGGAGTAATGGCACAATATGGAGGAAAAAGAGTAGTAACAAACGCAGGGAGAGAGGGCTCAGAGAATGCCACCCAAAGCCACTAATTTCCCATACCTCACGCAGCCAGCTGGGGACAGCAGACAGACTTCTGCTCCTTTACTGATGGTTCGCAGCAGAAACAGATCCATCCATAGGATAGATAAGAGTGAAGCTGCTATTGCCCTTCAAACGTAGTATATTCAAGCTATTCCAGGGATGTGGAGAAATTGCTGATGGGGTAAAATTTATTTCTTCCTCGTAATCTTGCTTCTTTTAGAGAAATGTCTGCAGTGGCATTTCCTTGGACTGGCTGCTAGCTGCTTGCCTGGAGTCATCTACTGTGACGGATTCTTTGATGGGAAACCACTGATTTCTCTCTACAGAGGCAATTGGGGATAATTTTCTGGTCTCCAAGAGCTCAGATGAGATGTCTGTGTCAAGCCTCGATTCCTATTACAGAGGATTCCCAGTTCACACTCAAAACCAAAGACTAAAGCAGATTCCATTTATTCTATTCCGACAGTAGCCAAGTCTGGGGCACTTGCTCAAGTTCAAAGTGACTAATGAAGGCAATAGACCTAACTGTTGAGGGAACCCAAGGAGCCAGCTTGTCTGAAGAGCACTTGGGGCTACAGAGAAACTCTCTTTATATAGAGACATACATAAACATACACACACACAAACACAGAGCAATATCACAGAACCATAGACAGGTGGAGGTTGGAAGGGACCTCTAGAGATCATCTAGTCCAACCCCCTGCTCCAGCAGGGACACCCAGAGCACGGGGCACAGGGCGGCATCCAGGCGGGTTTGGGAGATCTCCAGAGAAGGAGACTCCACAGCCTCCCTGGGCAGCCTGTGCCAGGGCTCTGGCACCCTCACAGGAAAGAAGTTCCTCCTCACACAGAGATGGAACTGCCTGTGTTTCAACTCACACCCACTGCCCCTTGTCCTGTCACTGGCCACCACTGAGAARAGCTTGGCCYCTTCCTCCCTACATTCWCCCTTCAKGWACTTAGACATRTTAATCAGATCCCCTCTCAGCCTTCTCTTCTCCAGGCTAAACAGGCCCAGCTCACTCAGTCTCTCCTCATACGAGAGATGCTCCAGTCCCTTAATCATCTTAGTTGCTCTCTGCTGGGCCCTCTCAAGAAGCTCCACATCTCTCTTGTCCTGGGGAGCCCAGAACTGCCCCCAATACTCCAGGTGCGGCCTCACCAGAGCTGAGCAGAGGGGCAGGATCCCCTCCCTTGACCTGCTGGCAACATCCTCCTGATGGAGGCCAGGATCCCATTGGCCTTCTCACATCTTACCTGCTTGCACAACAGAGACAGGTTGGTGAGAAAAGCTAGAAGTATTTAATGTCCACAAAATGCAGCTAAGACACAAGATTCTGCCATCCCAATTAAATTTAATACATTTAATAGTTGTGTGAGTCAATGGGAACTCTCCCACTTGGTTTGCAAGGCTTTAGGGATCAGGCCCTGAAAGCTCCTCATAATCACTTGGTTGACCTAACATGTCCTGACACAGCAGCTTCAAAATGTCTCTTCATTTTTGCCCCTTAAATGTTGCCACAGAAACATCTTGTACACGAGGCCCTTTGTTTCGAGACACACAGACACTTCAGGCAGCCTCTCTGGACATCAGAGCTGACTGCTCAGCAGGGTTTTGTGCTTGCTGCTCAAGAGGCCATGCATCTTTCTGGACTTAGCAAGGGCTGGCACATTTGCTTTCCAGCAATCTTTGATGCACAGCTATGAAATATTACATCTATATTGTATTTACCACGTTTTCTAAATCCTTAACTGGAATTATCTATTTATTCTTATATTCAAACGATTGCACATGAAGCACTTGGACAAATTTACCTATAATGGTTTCTGGATTATACACAGGACACTTGTGCTTCACCTATTAGTTTCCGAAAACCACCCACCCATAAATTACGTAATTCCAAGTTATTTCACACAAAATTAGGCACTTTCTTGTTTTCATTACTCACATTTACTTCTGCAACATTTCTACAAGTGCCCAGGTGCAGCCTGGAACACACTGCCAACCACAAAGGTTTAATTTGGCTGCATTCCTCTACATAAGAAAACGTCATTTTCTGGTGCCTTGTTCCATCCTCATTACCCAGCTGTTCAGGGACCAAGAAATCTCTAAGGTCTATAAAGCCATTTCAATTTGCTCTTTCAGAAAATAAAACCAGAAGTGAAATATGTACTACATTTACTGTGGGTATCTATATCTAAAACACACCATCCTGGATTCCTAAAGCTGGCAACATTATAACTGTGATTCCCTACACGCTTTTTGACAATTTTCTATTTCATTATAATGAAAAATATAATGTATCTCTATTTCATTGATTTGGAATTTGAAATCTTTGTCGGGAAATACTATCAATAGATAAATTCATAATTCATCTGTTTTTTTTCTCTCATCGGTTTACATGAAAAACTGCAGCCCTGTTTAGTCCAAACAGTCTTTACAAACCATACTTTGCTTAATAATCTTAATTTCTAATATATACTCAGAAGATAATGATACAATCAAAAAGGAAAAGATGTTTTTTCACATTTGGCTTGAATAAATTATTTTGGTAGATTTGTCCTTGCAAAGGCCCTGCAATTCGATGTATTTTGTGGAAAGCACTTTTCCATCAAGAATGAGGAACTGAATATTTATCTGCTTATATATATATATATCTGCTTATATATATATATTTATAAATATATATATATATATTTATAAATTATTTATATATATATAAATCCTTAAGGTTTTTTTGTTTGTGCGTCCTCAAGCTACTCAGAGTATCTTTCCAGGTCTCTACTACAAAAATAAAGCGTATTTTATGTTGCCTTTGATTGGAGAATAGGGGAAAAGGTTTTAAGCATAAATTTTAATTTTGGTGCATGCTTAAAAGTGAAGGCAGATGCTTCCATTACCCAACAATTGAACAGAATATATCCAAATGATTCAGTTTCAGGGGATGTGTGCATATAAATCCTCCAGGGATTTAATTAGGTGCATTTTATCATAAATTGCATTCCCATAGACAGATGCTGCTACCGAATCACACTGATTTTAACAAAGACCAACTGACACTTAAGACAATATCTGAAATGTGCTTTTCTGAAGACATTAGATACAGGAAAAAAATCATTAAATACTACCAATTTAAAGTTTGGACGGTTTTTCCAATTGGTTCACCATACCCATTTGCAGGGCAGTTTATACAATATAAACCAACTAGACTTCTTCACATTTTGCTAATCTACAAAAAAGGCTTTTTTGACTTCTCACACCCAAAACAGCCTGTATGAAACGTCTTAGTTCACTGCATCCACAGTTGTGCTTTAAGAGAGCCTACACAGAAATACTTGCTTGTTTTGAAAAATCCTCATTTTGATCTATTAGCTGCTTGTCAGCTCAAAGGTCATTTTTGCAATGGGACCATTTGCAATAGGTGCATCGAGCATTTTGATCACAGATTTGTATCTTTAATAAGTAGGATTGATTCCCTGAGTTTTACTTCGGAGTGAGAACACTAAAGGGCTTTGTTCTTTAAACAAAGAGGAATAAAGGGGAAAAAGTCCCTTTTCAACAGAAGTCACCAATTAGAAAGCAGTTAAATGATCTTGACTTCTAAATAGTTACAAAGACTACAACAGGAGCCAATGTCTGAGCTGAAATTAGAATTAAAGAATAAGCGATGATTTGAAGTATTATTGGAAAATTATGCAAGTTTCTTATTTTTGAAAAGCATTGCAAAAACACAGATCCCCTGCATAGTTAGCATTTATATAATATCACATCTCCAGGTATGTGTCCACAGACCAGTGTTGATTTCCATGTTGTCTGCTATTTTTATCGTGCATCTTTATGCTCTCGCCTACACTCACACTGAAATTTCTCTTTCAGGATGACTTCTCAATTCAAAACATATTCCAGAAAGCTGGGATTTTCTTCTTTTTTTTTACAGGTAAAGAAATCTGGCCACGAATTATTTTGGGTTTCCACTTCTGTCTGTTTTCCAGTTAGTGGAATGGGGGGAGCTACAAGAATGTTCAGCCTTGGAACTGATTTTGAAAATAGGGGTTTTTTTTGTAATCCGCAAAGACAGAGCTACAGTTAACACTGCTGGAAAAGGAGGATTCTTTCTTTCCCTCTTACATCCAGGACACAGGAACTTTGCTTGGTAATCTCAGTATCTGCAGTAGGAGCCTACCCTCATCCACTCCCAACCAAACGATTTTTACTGAAATGATTTCGTAGATTATGTTTCATTTTCCTTTGCTCATAAATTGGAAGCAATTGCACTGCTGCGGCTGCAATGGTCTGTGGATTAACAAGCCAGGATTCATGGGGAGAAGTTAAGATAGTGCATCAGTCTTTCTTTCACGTTTAGATTATATAGGAATTGTTATATATGAATTGCTATTTATGAACTGTTATATATGAGCTGTCCTGTTTGTACCTTCCTCTCCCCTGCGTCACCAGAGTCACAGCTGGCTCTGCCCCATCTGCATCTTGCTCCTGTGGCTGGGCTCAAGAAGTCAGAGTTCCTGACAAGAACGTGCCCTGTAAAACCCCATCCCTCTCTGTGTCTGCTGATGGGCGACGTGTGCCCGGAGGCTGAGAACTGAACCCGGTCCAAGGCTCTGCGGAAGGCGCAGAGGGAACCTCACGGCCGAGCTCGCTCTTTTCCCAATCCACGGCGCTCTCTTCTTTGATCCTCCCCCTTGGCAGGCTCTCGGCCAGCCCTCGAGAACAGACACACGGCCGGAGGGAACAGCAGGGCACTAATTCCAACTTGTGCTACGCCTTGCAGGGGACAGTTCCTCCTAATTCTCACACCAGCCTTAAAGAAAGGGGCTTGGCTGGGTATTTCTGCAAAAATAACCAAGTATTCACAAATGCAGGGGCAGGCACTTCACTGGTGCCAACTCCAGACTCTATTCACACCTCTCAGTCACTGCTTGAGGGTGTCTGTGACCAGAAAGACGGTCCTGTACCTGTTAACTCCTGGCTGGTCTTTTTGTACCCGCAGCAGAGGAATCAACTCTGTGAAAAAAACCCATCCCGGATGGCTATGCTGCATTAAGAAAGCCAGGAGTTTCATCTCTCTGCCATAAATTCTTTGTAAAATAACACCTAAATTGTCATTAATACCTCACTTGTGTCAGATGCAGGATGACCCTGCTTTGTATTGCAAATTTGCAGGCCCTTTTTCTCCCTTTGGTTGGCAAGTACTGTGGTGGAGAGTTCATAGGATCACCTATTTCCCACTGGGCATAATGTGCAGCCTACACTGCTCCCTGCCCCTTACGGGTCTCTGCGTAGCTGACACTGCTAGTCAAGGCACACGGGTACTGAATTTTTCTGGATACAATCTACAGTAGCCATTAAAATACAGTTACTCTGCAGTAGCTGCTTTTCCCTGCACATTGTGTCTAAACAGATCCCGCTGGAAACACGGGCAGTTTTCTGAACAGTTGGGTTACTGCTGACCACGCTCTCTGTTGGGCTGGCCACCAAACCGTGGACCCTCGAGCTGCACATCTTGGGGCACCGGGGAACGGAGGTGGCCTCTTAGCCCCCCATGTCCTTATTCAACACACACAGTCCCAACACCAGAGCACCCTGCAAAGTGGGAGAGGAGGACGGGTTCCTGAATCCATGAGGATAAATTATCTTCTACAACACAGAAAATTCCCTGTTTGTGGCTATGAATCCCAGCAGACTCCAAGGAGACTCTGCTTGGAGTCTCCAAGGCCGACTCCAAGTCCTCCTTATGAAGGGTCCAGGAGGAAAGCCAATACCGACTGCAGGAGTGCTCCAACCAGCCACTGATCTAGTAGATGTGGGAGGAGGAAGAAAACCCAGTTTATGCATCCCAAGGAGCCTGCCCTGCAGCTCTCCAGGCATCTCCTAAGTCCATCTTTAGCTGCACTAAGCACCAGGTCAGGCTTTAGGAAACATTTTCTGGAGGTCAACATGGGGAGTCTCTTGCTGGCTGCAACACCCCGATGACATGGTCACAAACTGAAGCACCAAAAGTTTCACAGGAACTTAAGGAAAAATTTCTTGACAATGAGGGTGACAGAGCCCTGGCACAGGCTGCCCAGGGAGGCTGTGGAGTCTCCTTCTCTGGAGATCTCCCAAACCCGCCTGGATGCCGCCCTGTGCCCCGTGCTCTGGGTGTCCCTGCTGGAGCAGGGGGTTGGACTAGGTGATCTCTAGAGGTCCCTTCCAACCTCAACCACTCTGTGGTTCTGTGACAAAACACACAGCTTGCAAAGCCCTGGAACGTGAAGGAGGTGGCAATTCCCAGCTCCCCAACTGGCTGCTCAGTGCCACTGTTGGGCACCTCAGGCGTTTCTTGTGGGACTGGGAGAGGATGGAGCACTCATCTAAAACAGCCCCCTCCACCACAAAATGGATTTTAGAATTTCTTTGGCAGTCCTGCCTTACCTTCATAGGCAGCACTTCATTATCTTGGATGTCAAATTGGTTTCACGGTATCTAATAAAAACCTAATCCTGCCTATATCCACATTTCACTTCTGTACCACATGCACGTACCTGTAACACAAAAACCAACCGTGAAATACAAGGACAAAATCAATCAAAATTATGAACTAAAGCAACGTTAACCCTAAACCCTAACGACCCTTGGGTGGTCGGCAGACACCCAGACACCCAGTCCCATCTCGTCCCACGGGGGTAGGAAGGGAAGGACGTGGGCAGGAGCAGCTCTGCAGAGCCCTCGAGCTCCACCACCACAGGGCACCTCATCACCTCCTTGGCACCACAAGAGCTCGTGCAGGAAAATCCCGGGTTTATCCAAGCTCAGCTGTGGATAAAGCAGAGCAGACCCATACTGCTTTCCTATGGGCACTATTATATCAAAAAAAACCCACAGTTATGGCCAGATTTGTTATATGCTTCCTACCAGGGCAGAAGCCTATGGGTTAGATCCCATGGCTGGTGCTGGCCTCTTGCACAGCACGAAATTAGCCATGAAGTTGAGCAGCTCATGAGCTGATAATGATCCAATTCCAGCCAAAATCACTAACTACAAACAAAGCAAGTAACAACTTGGCAAACATACCGTAATAGATCCTAAGCAGAAGCCCCAGGAATTGTATATTATTGCCCACAAGGTGCACCTAAGAAATGCAGTTAATTAGAAAAGCACCAAATAACTTGCAGATCTGTAATTCAGTGTAGACTCAAAACAATGCAATATTTAAAGATGGACATATCACTCATATTGGCATAAAAGTTACATTTTGTTGAGAAAATATCATTTAAGAGAGAAGCCAGATCATTCTCTCAGCCATGTCGATCTTGCAATGGTAACAACAATAAAATAGCAATATAAATTTATCTTAAGGCAAAAAGCAGATGTCTCTACATTTAAATGGAGGCTTGGAAAACACAAGGAGATTGAAACCCATCATTTCTATAGAACTGTTAAATTTGTGCATGTAGATGAATGTATGGAGGAAACATATTCTCGACAATGATGCCTTCTACTCTTTTTTTTGCTCTCTTCAAGCTGTGGAAAGTAACATCCTGAAGAGGAGCTTTTTATGAAAAATAATATTAAAAATGATCTGCACTCGACTCTGCAATGTAGAGAAACCCCCGAGGATTTTAAAGTTCATTTACAACTCAAGCACAATCTGCTGACCTCCAGTGCTGACAGTCTTGTTTTCCCTGTCCAGGCAATTGAAGAAGTGGAAATTGGAAGGATGTTACATATATATGGATATAGATATATATATGGATATAGGCACACAAGCATTTGCACACAAACAAAAGCAAGGTACTACTCCATTTCCTTTGACAGGGTTCATTTGAATTCAACTCCTAAGCTGTGAGAAAAAAGACAAAACACGCCAAAAGAGGCAGGCCCTGGCCCTGGCGGGCGCCTCACAATGCTCTCTCCTTGAATAAATGTCTCAGGATGGTGGCTGAGTCCGAGCCGACACCTGCAGCGCTTCAATGTCTTGTACAAACACCTGGCACCTCCAGAGAATGAAAGATATAAATACCTATAAAATGCAACGCTGGGATCCCCTGTAACATGTATAATACAAAATGTATAATGTACCTTTGTATAAAATGGAAAATGTATAAAATATGACATGGAAAGCTGTAGTGCTAAAGCTGGGGTCTCTTCCCTCTGGAGAGCCGACGAGGAGCCCGGCAGATATCCCTGTTGGCTCCCCCAAATGAACAGTGCATTTCTAGGAGCTGCCACTGCTGGGACTCTGCCCGTGTCTTCTGAGATTCAGTCACTCGCTGCTCAAAGGGAATACCCGTTTGATAAGCACTGAAGCTCCACAGGGAGATACTATTTCACCAAAAAATAGTAACAGCAAATTTTTAAAAATCAGGAATGGGAGAAGGATGGCCTGTCATCAATGAACTGGTTCTGACCTTGGCTGCAGCCATGCTCCGTGCTGTATGGAAATATCTGCACCTTGTCACGCTCCCGACAATTTTAAGGTCTCCTTTGAGCACCGAGGATTTCAGAAACAGTTCAGTAACCCAGGAACCACTACCTGGATTCAGGTGCCACTATGCCAATAATCCAGGGACCACCACACAGCCTCCTCCTCCTCCAGAGGTTTCCCCCATGGGAAATCTAATACGACCTCTAAATTTTTCAGCAGAAGATGAAACGAAGGAGCTGTGCTCTCCATGTGCTGCTGCTGAAGTGACAGGAACAGGAAGGATGTCCCTAAGCGATGAGCCCAGTGAGTACTAAATAAGCACCAGTTTGCAACCCAGAGAGCCCTTTGCCCCCAACCCATCTTGGTGTGTGGGGCTGGCACCAGGAAGGCGCTGGCACCGTCCACCTGCCCTGGGCGGCTCCGGAGACCGCAGTTCTAGGAGCAGGAATCTGTGCCGCCCGTGCCCAGAACTGCCAGAAGGAAGGATTTATTTATTTTTATTTATTTGAAAACAAAAAAATGGCTATGGCTGGAGCCTGAAGAGACTGCCTGTTTTTAGCCTCCTACCTTTCAGTGGAAGGAAATGGAGAAGTGGATGTTTCTTAGGCTAATTAGCACCATGGCAAACTAGATACCAGATCCCTTGATAAAGGCAAAGCCTCGGAGAGCAGAGGAGAGGCAGCAGTGCCACCGGCACAACCAAATACTGCCCTTTGAAGTCTCTTTTAAAGCAGCTGGCCAGCAAGGAGACTCTTGGATTGAAACTGATGACTTCCTTTCCCAGGAAGGACCTGGTCAGACATCATTTCCCAAAAATCCCTCTTAAATACACATCCCTAACTAAGCCTCTCTACTCAGCTTGAGGGCAGGTTCTGGGAGCCACGAGCCTGTCCAAACTGCACAGGCAACGGCTGGCACGAGCACCACTGAGGAGCACAACAGCCTCCCAGAAGAGAAAAGCATTTCTGTGCTATTTGTACTCCAGAAGAGAAGGCACGGAGGGAGGCAGCAGGACAAATTTGGGAGAAACAAATTCCAGTTCTGTGTGCTTTCCCTTACCACAGGCCTCCAATTCCGGAGGAATGCAGGTGTGCCTCTCCCCTGGAAATAATGATATCAAAAAGACAGAAAGGTGGGAAATTTCATGCTGTAACCCAACAAAACACTGGTAGGGTAAAACTAAAAGGGACGGGTTGGTTATCCAGCAGGAAGCCTGCTTGTCTCATGCTAAGTCTCCACATGTTTTCAAGAAGAAGCTTCCAAGAGAAAGGAAACTCAGAGCCAACAATTTAGACGTGCAAAAACTCAGAGTACCAGTTTTTAACGTGATCCATAAGCCAGGAAATATATTGTGAAACAAGGGAAATTTGATTTTTGTTGTTTATTTTATTCTCCCTTAAAGCAGCCTGTCTATGCATGGCTACTTACAGCTAAAGACACCAGGGGAACAAACAGAGATGCTAATTGTAACACTTAACTGCAGCTGTAAGAAATACACAATAAACATCTGCTGAATGGCAAATGGCAGCTTATTCCTTCTCTATTAGCACTATTTTAATGGCCAGAAGCAGTGCCCCCATTTAGAACCTTTCTCTTCTCCCTTATTCTATTCCCCAAAAAAACGTGCTCTATGGAATGAGAATTTCAAGCACTTGTGCATGTACTACTTGGCTGTTCAATTGCTCACAAATAAAATGCTATTTGCTTTATTTGTAAAAACAGATGGAGGCCTGAGAATTTAATGGAGATATAGCATACATCTCTCAACATTAGCCCTTATGAACATGGTTGTTATATTCTTCTCTGCAAACTGAGAAATTGCTGAGAAATGCTCTAGAAAATTAAGAAAGGAAGTATTTCTAATACAAGCAAGAAATATTTTTTGTACTTACTGCCAAGTCAGTTTAAACCTAGGTAATCTAGTTACTTAAATCCTATCAAATGGCTTTTTATATTAGGCTGAAATTTATTTCAAGATAAAGAAAATCATCTTTGATATCTGAAAATCGTGGTTGCATGAATGACAGCAGATGCAATCTCAGATGAACATAAAAACGGCCTCCTAGTTCAGATGAACTCAATAGCATTTCTGCAGCATTTTGTGGAAAAAAATGCACAAATTTAATCATATGTATTTAGTCAGGAAGAGAATTCATAGCCAGCCCAGCATATTTACAAAAATACCTAAGTAATGGCAAGATGGTCAAAATAGACATTTTCTTTTGCTAGTAGGGGGCATTTGGAAAAAAACAGCACAATCTTCATTTTCACCAATACACTGAAGTGTCAGTCAACACTGCTGGGGTATTTTAGAGAATAGGAGCAGCTACTGCAAGTCGCCTGCACCAAATAAGCTCCACGTGCTTGCCCTAGACCATCGAATGTCAGGACTGCTACTGACCTAATTCATATGATCATAAACAAATGTGACTTTTTAAAATGTGGAACTTCACTAATTATTCTAGAGCAGTTTGCTACCCATTTCTCTCAAAAGTCTATCGTGTTTGTTTATTCCACCAGCTTTTTCTAAGGGCTTTTAGCAAATTCTCTGTAGAAAAATGTGACAGAAAAAGCAGGAACACATGCAAATTTCCTCTGCCTTGTTATGAGCTGTTGTGATGGCAAATGCCATTTTCACTAATGATACTTCAAGAGGTATTTTCAAGTAACTTTGGAGAATTACAGCAGAGTATCAGCCTCACTCTGGTGAAGATTACAAATATCTTACCTGTCAGCTCTCCTAGGCCTTTGAAATCCTGAAACTTCTCTTTTTTGTGTGTGGGTGATGGATGGGAATAGTTCGGGAGGATTCGGTAAAGCAGATTACATTTATCTGAGGCAAATTCTCCTCAAATCCATTTCTAAAAGCTACGGGCATTTCAGGAGGAATTGGGAATGAAACAAGGGATCTCATTTTATCTCTCTCTTTTCTTTTTTCATGGCATTTGCTGCTCCTGGGGAGGCATCAAACCCTGCATCCATCGACCTATCGATCTGAAGGAGTTGCTGTAAGCACAGAACCATCAGCTGGAGTCAGAGCCTTCCAGGAATTTTGTTTTCAACTTTTCCTCCAAAGGAATTGTGGTTTGAGAGCCTGTGATACTCAGTGTGCTCAAAAATTATTCGGGGGTAGAAGAGACTGCCCCAATAAATGTCTTTGAGGAAAGGCAGAAACAGAAGTAAACAGAATGAGGAAAGGAGGTTCAGAAAAGAATGGGGAAGGAGGAGGTTTAGCTACAGTCAGAGGGAAAAAACAAGGGGATGAAGGTGAGAGGACCTGCCCAGAAATGGAAACAGGTAACAAGGCTGAGGGGATCAGAGATGGGGTCCACGCCAGGCCCCTTTCCTCTCTCTTTGGCGTGAAACAGAAGGTCCCTTCAAGAGCATCTGTATCTTTTCCTCACCTGCCAAGCGGTCTGATGGGACCCTGAATGTTTGAAGGGATCCTCTTCTTCGTGCCCCTGCCTGCCCAGCGCACAACGGCACCTTGGAGGACCCCCCTCTGGAGCGTCCTCAGCTCCAGGGGATCCAGCACCGGCATCAGGAGGTGAAGGTGATGGAAAGGAAAGTCTCGGAAAATGAGGGAATGCATTTTGCCTCCTTGTGGTGGAAAGGCAACAACAGAGAAAGGGAGAAATTGATGTATTTTGGAAGGGTCCCTCAGGGTGGACGTGTGGCCTGCTTGAAGGAACCCAGGTAAGTGAACCTAGGAAGGTGACATGCACGGAGTGGGCACAGGACCAGTGCCAAGCGCAGCATGGGCTTTGTAACGAGCCACAGGAGCAGCACAGTCTGTGACACCCTCTTCTGATGCTCACCGAGATGGGACAAGAAGGGATCCACCAGGAAGAGTAGCCCAGGGAAGGTATCTTCTGTGACCACCACATGGAAAAGTCCACCAAAACCCAGGACACAGATTCTGTCCTGTTTTTTTCCACCACAAATACAAAATATTTTTAAGTAGTGAAAACCCATGAAACCCATTCCCACCATGACCAAGTGGACATAGATTGGGAGAGGTGCCTGGAAATCACATCCCAATTTTCACTTGGCTGTAGTAACGTCACCAGCAGCGACCATAAATGTGTAACTGATCATTAAAGCGTTACAGACAACAAATTTGCTCTTAATAAAAACGGCTCCAGGAAACCCAACAGTGTGAAGAGTCACTCGTGCAGGACTGCAGGTGCTCCAAGGCATTTGTTCCCCCTCGAGGACTTCAAGTTCAGCGAGATTGAAAACAAAACAGAGCAATAAAACCAGCACCCTCCCAACATCAACACCTCCAAAATGGAGAGTACTCCGTGGAGGTGCCTGGTCACACATTCGCTCTACCTGTGCGACTCGCTGTCCCGAGGGACATTTTTACATGACCTTTGCTTTGTTCTGCCCACTACCTGTCCACACCTTCCCGCAATCCCACCTTAAGGCTGCTCCTTGGGGAGAAGACCCCCTACAATCTGCTGCACCTGACAAGGCTTTCACCCATAGGCACATGCCACCTAATTCTGTGCCTTCCTCAGCCACCCTTAGGCGCCCGTCACACATTTACCTCCCACCCAACTGCTGGCAGTCCCCACAACGAGACCATCACTTGGTCCACGCATGGGAATGGGAAAATCCAACGCAACAACATCACACCAACGTCTCCATCCACCCTCTGCCTTGGGTCATGTGCGGAGCCAGCTACAAGGAATCCCTGTCTCCACCGAGTACCAGGGAGGCTTGTAAGTCCTGGAAGTTACTGCCAGCTTCCATGGGGAAAAAAAATGAGTGCCATTACTGGAGTGTGCAGCTTAACTTCATTTTCTAGATCTTCAAAGTCTGAAGCGACTGCGTTTGTTATTTAATTTTATTTCCTTCCTGAACTCAATTTACTATTACAGCACTTAAAGCCTACACAACAGATTTGCTGTTTTATCAATATTATCAGCTCCACCTTTGGAGCACTTCTCTCATGTAAAGCACAATAGTAAATAAAAAAGTGAACCAGAAAAGGTTTTACATAACGCCCTTCTCTAACTTAGGCAGTTTATCTCCAAAATTTGTGCTTATTTTCAAGCACCAACAGACCCTGCCACACGCTGAGGGGGGAAAGAGCTCAAAGTGAAGGGAGAAGTTCCATTTTGCTCCTCAAATACCAGAAACGTTTGTTTGGGATTGACCAAATCCTCGGAGGCTGGGATTGCTACATGGGCTGAATCTCCCGCTGATTTCCAGCAGATGAGGAGCTTTTGGGTTGTTTGTTTTGGGGCGTTTTATTGAGTTGATGGTGCATGACCAGAAACCTTTATGAAGAGGCAAAGTTAAAACCTACACACATACACAATGGGGCAGTGTTTCTGAAAGGAAAGAAGGGAAAAACCACTGCTGTGAGCGTGTGGCTCCGCAGTGCTTCCTAATGCGGCGCCTGCCTTCACATTCGCCTCCCTGTGGGCACCTCCAGGAGCCGGATCCGACACCTCGGAATTCCAGAGGGGCCGCACGTGCATGTGCGTCATGGAGAGCTCCCACAGATCTGCAGGACTTAATGCACGTGCATTAAACTGCCTGCAGACCTGTGGTGAAACTGGCTCCCCTGTTCTCACCTGCTGCTGTGGCCAAACCTCGGGAAACTCATGGGATAACTAATGGAAGCCTGAGTCCAAAATCCCACAAAGCATCCGGATCCGGCGACTTTTGGTTAAGGCAGTAACTAAATACCCTCCCCGGACTCTATTCATATACACCTGGATTTGTCAGGTTGAAATGAGCCCTGTTCTGGTACCATCGCGTTTGGTTCATCCTCTGTTTCACACTGATGACAAAAATCCTGGGAGCAGTTATGGAACACAGGCTGAAATGAGCTCCTTGTACACGAGCAAATATATGGCACTCACTTGCCAGCAGCTATAGCACACAGTCTGAAAGCTGAATAAACACTGTAAAAACACCAGAACAGTTATATCACAGGGCAGGTTAGTAAAATATAATACACCACAAACATGGTATAGATGATAGATCCGGAATTGTGCATAATCACTTTGCCTTTTTCTGCAATTTTCTGGGGAACCAAACACTAAGCTACGTGGCTCATGATTCCCTTTCTGAAATTGCCTGCCTTGCATTTCACTATTTACAACAAAGCAGTCATGTAAGAGGGTGATTTAATTAAAACAGACATGCTAGTAACACACAGGTATGTATTTAACACAACACCCAACTAAACTCCAAAGCTCATTAATAGAGAGCAGCACTAAGTTAATTATCCACCCAACACGTGAATCACACGTTGGTGTGTGAACATATCCTAGACATATCGGATGAAACCTTCCAGAGACACTAAATGATTCTGTTTAATTCATATTTTGTGGTTTCCACATCATTTCTGACAATTCCACAGACTCCCTTTTTGAGCAATCCTCCCAATTAGAGCTAAGATTTCTCTTTAAACTCTTTCCTATTTTGGCCGTTTTAAACATCTTTTCTGAGGGCCTCTTTATCTAGCACGTTGTGACATTACCTTAAATGTTTCACAGCACTAAATTTGGGCAATCTGCACAGACACCTATAGGAAAAAATTCTGTCCTAACAAGGCCAATATAAAACTTTCAGCTCTCTATAAATTCTGCTTTAATCACATTGGAAGCAGATGTGAACAAATACAATGTGTGCTCCAGCAAGAGTCACATACCTGATGGAAACTCCCTCTCCCGTCAGTACAAAGGGCAGGTAAGACTCTCACTCCAACCTTCCCTCCTTCCTTCTGCTAGTTCTATCCAAGAAGGATGAACAGTTCCAATGCTATAGAAATCCTACGTAATACCACGATAATCCCAAAGTCATTTCTCCTCAGCAAGGTAATAATAAAGCATCAGAGTAGGATATCCCACATCCACGCATAGTGGCACAGTCCTACCTTTTCAGCTTCATGTAATTCTCGCTAGCTGCAGGTCTGCATTCAGCCCGTTGCACCACGATTCCTTCGAGGGAAAGTTTGTCTAGAATGGAAAAACAAAGCATTGCCATGCATTAAAATAAAACTCACCAGTAAAGTCAGCATTTAAATTATTTTTCTGTAATGCAGTTTAGCAAACCTAAGTTCTCTAACCTCTGCTACTTTGATATTGAAGAAGAAAAGCAGAAAAAAAACACACCTGCAGGGGTGGTATCCCCTACGCATCCCTGTTTTGCCATCGGATGCTCTACATGTTATGAATTAATCACACAGACCAATTTTTTAATAAAAAGCTAGGAATTGTGTAGCCCTCCCTTTTCAGTGTTGCATCCTGCTTACCTAGCAACTGTTTTCTAGAAAAGTGCATTGAGCACAGCCAGTATCTTTGAAAAATAACCTGGAAAGAGGATCCCATCAGGGTATCCAACATGCGTGGCAGGTAACACGAGAGCAAGTTTTATTCCTACCTTGTCTGACTGTCATCAGAAAATAGGGTGGCCTATTTGCAGTCATAAAACTATAAAAACATTCTTCACCAAAGGAGGGAAAAGCAATAAAATAATAGCACATATGGTAACACCAGGGAGAAGAGACAGCCCCGCAGTTGCTAATGGCGAAGCTGGCCTATGTAAGGAAGTTTAAGTTTTAAACGCTGTTCTCTGCACATCCACCCCTGCAAGAGGCACGTGGCCATCTGCTATCAGCCCCTTCTTGCCTAAAGCACCATTCCCTGTCAGTGCAGAGCAGAGCACCAGCAGCAGCCCCGCTGGGAAGCAGGAAAAGCCTGAGGAGGAAGGCAGCCTCACGCGGACACCAGGCAGCAGTGACCTCGGCTAAGCTCCCGGTTTCGTCCTATGTGAGCGGGGTCGGTTCAAGGGCCTCTTTTGGGTACGGACGGGACGGCGTGTCAAAACGTGCACCCCGACAACAGCCAGGGGCAACACGAACTGATGAGTTTCTAAACTCATGATTAACTCTCATTATTTCTCATTATTTCTCTCATTATTATATATATCAAAGGATCTCACCTCGCTACCGGTGTAGGAGAGGGCACTGCCACTTCCAGCTCCCAAGGAGGAGAACAGAAAAACGGCAAGAACCAAGGCAAGGAACCCAGCTCCTTCCGTAGGAGAGGTGGGAAAATCCCCCGTATTTTTCCAGGGCCTTGCAGACTGACATCCAATTACATGCATGAATCTATGTCTGCTCTCTTTAAATAATGCAAGCAACAATATATTTTGTCATCAAGTATTTAAAAACTGATTTCACTTACATGTTGTCCTTGTTTTGACTGAGAAATTAACAGCTTTATGGGAAAAAATATTTGCATTCTGGCAGTTCTGAACATTTCCAAGCAATATTTTAGGAAGATATTTCTGCTTTTGCGGATTTGTAATGGTTTAATGCCATAAGAGAGAGCTTAGTCTGCTTGCCTGACCTCCTGTGTAGCGCAGAAAATTAAATTTATCCTCTTCTGTGAGAAACCTAATAACTTATGTGTGACTAGGATGCTATTAACATCAGCGTTTTAATTCTAATGTGAATTTGTCTTCAGCTTCCAGGAGTTAGTTCATCTTTCTGTACAACATTAAAGTGCCTTCTAATACCTGGTACTTGCTCCCTGTGAAAGTATCTGCACATTGTAATAACCAGGTCACTTCTCAATATTCTTTACAATAAATGAAGAAGTTCAAGCTCGTGCATTATCTCACCATAAGGCATTTTAATACCGTACTTGAATCAGTTCTGCAGTTCTTTATATGCCCCTTGTTCAACATTTCAATGACTGTAAGAACACAGATTCCATAAAGCAGATGTAATACTCCTGTACTGGTCTTACACCCTATAGAAAGGCACAATAACCATACAAAGACAAAATAACAGCTATAGGAGAAGAGTTTTTACATCCAGTTTGCATTTTAGCTCAGCTCACTTCAAATGTCCCAAGGTTATCGAGCAAATTCTCTGAATCCCACAGGGAAAGGGAGGGAGGGAAACGCTGGGAAGGCAGCTCTGGGGGATCCAACGAGCTGTCTGTGCTGGCAGGTTTTCTCCCTCCACTGATTTTGCCTCATGTTTAGATGACAAGAGCCGGGTCATGAGCAATTCCTGCCTAAAACCAAGCTCAGCGGCTCGGTGAGTCTCCACGATGTCCATCTGACTCTCCACGATGTCCATCCCCAACACACCCATTAGGAACCTTTCCCACGCTGTACGTTCTCCAGATGCACATTACATGCCCTCTTCCTAGGAACACAACTGCTTCTAGCTGGTGAAAACTGTTTTTGTTAAGCAGATTCTGTGAACAAAGTGATCTGGGGCACCCTGTGCTGCTCCTGTCACAGTTATTCACCGTCTGGCCAGGCCTTCGTGTCAACCAGGATACATTTTACGAGCAGCACCTCCATCCCACCGCTGCCCCTCTTGCTAGTCCTGGAGGAAGCCAGGATTCAAACTGCTTCAAACTGCTCCTTGCAGACGACTTCCCACCGATAATTACTCTCCCATAGCTGTCAGCCAGGTCTTCATCTCGTTCTGTGCTTGCTTTTTCTTTAACATAAATCAGAGCATCACAGGATACTAAATTGCGTGAAGGACGAAGTGCTAACAGACTGCAACCATGCTCCTTTAACAGGCAAATTTCTCAAAAATAAATAAAACGAAGTTTATTTGATCAGAAAATCTTTACATTAAGCCACATTTGCTAATACAAATTTCATAGACATGTGTGTGTTATTTCCTTTTCTATCTTTGAAACTTCATGACAATTTTTCCTTTAGTTTATATGGTACAGCTATAAGGCTAACTCGCCTATATCCACCTAAGTCATCCATCCTTCTGCCCTCTGGAGGCTGATGTGCTGTGAGCTGCAGATTTTGAAACCTATTCCTAAATTTTAAGGATCAGTATCAGTATCAGTAACCAGCTATTGCCAATACCAATCATTTAGGAAACTCAATAACAATTATTTCAATCTTTCAGCTAAAAACGTTCATCCCTAATAACACCTTATGTGTTATTTCACCTCTTCAGTAATATCCTTTTTTAATTACCAACGCTCTGGGCTTCTTGCATTTAATATTCCACTATTTCACCAACGGCATCAATGCACAATGCCGTCTACAGCCTCAGAGATCCTAATGTTCCAGCTATCCTGCCAAAACTTAACCCACTGTCCAGAGCCCAGGTTCATGTCCCACTTCTCCCTGCCCCTTTTGGGGATTTTAAGACATCCAGAGAGTCTATCAGAACAAATCTATTCTGGCTGGAGCAAACCTACTGTGCTAAGCGTCCAAATGCAATATTGTAATAAGGGGAAAAGGATTTCTTTATTGCCTTCACAGACTAATTAGTCTTTTTTCACCAAAATCATGCACCTATTTATTATCTCCAGGAACCTAGATTGTTTTTCACCTGTTGCAGGGCCAGGGCTCCACTAAAGACATCCCAAACGTTACATGTCTATCTGGATACATGGCATTTCCACGCTCCTATTAGTCTGGAACTAAAAGGATGAATCAGGCATGAAAGTAGTGATTCTCCACTAAAATACCTGCCCAAACAAAAGCAGATAGAAACACACAGATGAAGAGGCTGGAGTCCATGAGGCTGGACACATCCAGGGATTGATTAGAGGGGAAGGAGACACACAATTCCCAGAGCTTCTCACGCCCGGAATGGCCTTACGAGAGGCGAAGACGCAAGATCAGCTTTGGAGGGGCTGGTCTGCACAGTCCAGAGCTGCCTCCACTGCTGCCACGTGGACACTCATCCCTACATCCCTCCTGACCGCCCTGTTAGGGAGCTGCAAGCGCTGGCCCTCTCAGTGACAGGCGGGTGACGTGAGCTGTGGTGCTGCTGCTGCTGCTGCTGCTGCTCCTGCTGCTGCTGCTGCTCCTGCTGCTGCTCCAGCTTCGCCTTCTGCTGACAGAGCCCGTCAAGGAACCAGAAGGTGGTTAAGATGCTGCAGACCACCTCCACACAATGTGGAGCAAATGCCACCGAGGGGCCTTTCTGAGAGAAAGGGAAGGGGAGAGAAAGAGGAGCAGGGAGATGGTCTGCATTTGCAGGTGTTAATTTGCTAGTCTCACTGCACCCAGCTCTAATTTACAGGCACCGGGTCTTGTTAGACTTTTGGCTGTGAAGCTGCAGAGCTTGCTCTAAAAGCCCATCCAGACACTAAGGAGCTCTCCCTCTTTATTAGCCTAATAAATCATGTTTTCTTCCATCAGGTGCATGTTTTCCAGCTTCTTACCCATCCTCGTTGCTCTGAGGGGGTCCAGTTTACTAAAGTCTCTCCTGAAACGCAGCTCTTAGGGTGCATGGGGCAGGACCCACAGTTTGTGGCCCCTGCAGGTCATGAGAGTTGATGGATGCATGGGATGGAGGAGATGGAGACCCACCTTGGAGGCTGCCATTCCCAGCAGGAGGAAAACGTGGCCAGGAAAGGGTCCCAAGAAGTCCTCTGCTTTCCCTTGCCCTGCTGCGCAGGCTCCAGCTGAATGGGGCATCCCCACTGCCATCATTTCCTTCCTTATTTACTACATCTTTCCTAGGAATCATCTCCAAACTGCACCAGTAACCACGTACTTCTTCACTGGCCACAAATACATAAATATACAGCAAAGAACCAAGCACAGCAGCACTTCAGGGCTAATTCTCCTCTTACATCTTCTCGTGTGAGACCCAGTAGATGGCTTTTCTGTGGAGTTAAATGAAAGGGAGACTCCTACAGCCTAATACAGTCTAATTAAAAAATGACAAATAAGGCCTGCTCACAGATTTACCAGAAAAAAAAATAAAATTGCCTCCTTTGATGATCAAACTTGTAATATTAAAAAAAAATAGTAAATGGAGCCAGTCCATTTTCCTTACACCCACATTTGATGGTTATTATTGTATTGCTCTCCCTTAATTTTTAGTTGACTGACCTCCAAGTCAGATTTTTTATTATGTCACTTTTCATTTTAAATACTTGGGTCATCCGCTTTACCTTTTAAATACTGGCACAGCGTTGGCTTTTTCAATCTTGCTTAACTGCAATGCTCAAAAATTATTGGAAGGAAAAGCAGCATTAACTGTTGATGGAGCTTTTTGGATACCTCTTCAAAACCTTCTGAATGAGGATTTTGCAGACTTGCTGATGCAAAAATCTTCCATTTTAATTAGTGTGTAGACCTTGCTTTCAATGGCTGTTAATCAACATCCTTGTGTTATTACTGGAATGAGAACATCTATGCTATGACTACTGTAAACCAGAACCTACTTAGTGGTTTAATTGCCCAATGAGCTCGCCAATTTTTGGTGTTAGGACATCAAATGACTTGCAAATTACTTAGATAACTTATCTAAACATGAGCATAGCTTTTAATATAGGTCAGAAATTCTGTACCTCTTTCAGCTCTTCCAGAGCAGCAGCACAAGCAGGAGGACCACGGAGGAGGGAGATGATCCAAAAGCAAGAGAGACAGGACAAGGGACCGTGTCGCTCTAGAGGATTTGCTCTCCTGTGTAGGACTCTGCTTCCATGACCAGGGCACACGACTGCTCAAAGGTGTCTAAGCTCAAGAAATACATGCACACCTTGACCGAAATGGGCCTTGGAGCAATAAGAGGATGGGCTGAAAGGCAGAAAATGCTCATTCCGTCCTCCTAGGCATAGCAACACATGCAGAAAACAAGGAGCTCTTCACAGCCACTGAAATAACTCTTACCTCACTAGAACAAGATGCACCAAAGTACCTCATATACCAAGAGGTGTTTATGAAGAAGGAGGATTTTTGGAAAAGCTTTCTGTAGCATAGCAAAGAAAGGGGAAAAATTTCACAAGGATGTGACAAGTTTCAATTTTTTCCTACGGATGACTGTCAGGGAAGTAAAGTTGCATGGGCTTGAAGTGTGGAAATTTTACAAATCTACATTTTGCAATTCTCAAAAGTTTAAACGTAGATGCTCTGCATCTTCACACAGCACATTCTCTGCATCGAATAAGCGTTGAATTTTTTATCATATGAAGAACTTAAATGATTTTGCACGATCTTTAAAAAAAAATACTTGTTCGCGAAATTTCAACTGGAAGTGTTAGAATATTCAGAAGAAAACGAAATGTGAAACTAAATGAGCGGATTTAATTCTCAACTGCTGTTCTGTAACTGCTATCTTGCACTTATAGATAGCTTGCCATGAAAGATGGTAAAATGTCATTTCCTTCACTAACCCCAGCTTTCCCTGGAAATCTCTAACTACTTTTGCCAGAACTTTCTCTGTTCATCTTAAAAAATTTTTCATCACGCCAGATCAAAGTGCCATAAAATCCCTTCTCGCAGGGTTTAACAGCCACCAACATGGATCTGCATTGTAGCTACA
This sequence comes from Nothoprocta perdicaria, assembly GCF_003342845.1. Taxonomy (NCBI): domain Eukaryota; kingdom Metazoa; phylum Chordata; class Aves; order Tinamiformes; family Tinamidae; genus Nothoprocta; species Nothoprocta perdicaria. The sequence goes on from NW_020455485.1 coordinate 117,394, forward strand.
TACAATCTAAGAATATTAATTAAAAAAAAAAACACATTAATTTGAAAAGAAGCCTCCTGTAATGACACATACACACACATAAAAGAAAGAAAAATTAACCACATGTAAAACTATTCAGCTCTTTCATTTTCTTGATCATATACTCAATAATAGTGAAAGGGGTCAATTTTGAAAAGGTCTAATTATTTTAAAGTTAGAAAATGATGGAAACCTCTCTGACTGAAGTGATGCTAAACAGAGTGATGGCATCAAAGAGTTAAAATTAAAACCATGACTAACTTCTGATAAATCAAACCTAATGAATAATATATGCTTAATATATCACATAATGGCAGCAGAAAAAAAAATAGTGCAGCCATGCTAGGCAGGAAGAATAACAAGTCAAAGAAAAAGAAAACTTCATTTATTTCTACTAGATTCAGCTAGCAAGTAATAGCATATTAGAGTAATGAACCCGTAGTATTAATAACAATTAGTCTTCCAGGGAGCTGCGTGAAGGGAATCTCGACAGAGGGAGCAGAAGAATTTACAGGAGCAGGATCCTGTTGTTGCTACCCAGGCGAAGCAAGAGGCATCTACCTGCAGCGTGAGGACTGCATCTTGCCAGGAAAAAAACATGGAGCGTTCTCCGGAGGCCCGGGTACAGGTAAGCGGGAAGGGGGAAAGAGCCGTGGGTTTTGGAAGGCCGTGGGAAAGGGGCCTGGCATCCCAAGGGGCCGGAGGGATGGACGGAGCCAGGCGTGGGACCGCACAGGGTGTTGCGGAGCTCCGGGGTTAGGAGTTGGCACTATACGTTTTAAAGTACTAAGCACACAGTTGCGTTTGAAATAATATCACTCGTTTCTGCGAGGACCTGGAAACCGTCGCAAACGTCCCGGTCTCCAGAGGGAGTTTTGTGCCCTTCTTCCCTCACGGGGTTAAATGCGAATCCTCCCTCACAGCCACCTGGAAACTGCCTCAAGTCTTCCGTGCTTCCAAGGCAGGATTCGTGCCGTTCTTCCCTCACAGGGTTAAACTCAAATCCTCCCTCACAGCCACCTGGAAACTGCCTCAAATGTCTCTGTCTCCCAGTCTCCTGAGGGAGTTTTGTGCCTTTCTTCCCTCACAGGGTTAAATACGAATCCTCCCTCGCAGCCACCTGGAAACCACTGCAAATGTCCCAAAAATGTCCCAATGTCCCGGTCTCCTGAGGGAGTTCTGTGTCCTTCTTCCCTCACAGGGTTAAACACGAATCCTCCCTGGAAACCACCGCAACTTCCCAGCCTGGGAGGGAGTTTTCCTCCCGTCCTTCCCTCACAGGGTTAACCCCGGCGAATCCTCCCCGGCTCCGATGTCTGCTGCATCCCTGGCGGAGCCGGAGACGCCGCCCGCCCGCGGCCGCCCACCCCAGGGCCGAGCGGAGCGGAGCGCCCGGCAATGCCGGCGGCGCCTCCACGGCAGCACCGCGCCGGAGCTGCGTAGAGGCGCCCTGCGGATCATCGGGAAACCAGGCACCAGCCTCCCCTGGAGCCGCAGGGAGCCCCGCCACACAGGCTGCTGTTCCTCCTCCTCCCGGCGGCGCCGAGCATGGATGGAAAAGCCAACAGGAGGGAGATGGAGTGTGAGGAGAAGCAGAGCAACTCGGAGGGCTGTGATGCGGACAAGGACTACCGGACGTCGCTGATCACCCTGAACGTCGGCGGCTACCTGTACATCACGCAGAAGCAGACACTGACCAAGTACCCAGATTCGCTTCTCGGAGGCGTGATAAACGGGAGAATCATGTGCCCGCTGGATGCGGACGGGCATTATTTCATAGACAGAGACGGACTCCTTTTCCGGCACATCCTCAACTTCCTACGGAATGGGGAACTTCTTCTACCGGAGGGGTTTCGAGAGAACCAACTTCTGGCGCAAGAGGCAGAGTTTTTCCAGCTGAAAGTGCTATCAGACGCCGTGAAATCCAGGTGGGAGAGGGAGCAGCTAGCGTGCAGGGAGACGACTTTCCTGGAAATCACCGACAGCCACGACCGCTCACAGGGTCTCCGGATCTTTTGTAACGCTCCGGATTTCATAGCCAAAATAAAATCCAGAATAGTTCTGGTGTCCAAAAGCAGGCTGGATGGATTTCCGGAGGAGTTTGCAGTATCTTCCAACATTATCCAATTCAAATACTTCATCAAGTCGGAAAACGGCACACGGCTCGTGCTGAAGGAGGACAACACCTTCGTCTGCACCCTGGAAACTCTAAAGTTCGAGGCTATCATGATGGCTCTAAAGTGCGGATTTAGGCTGCTGACCAGCCTGGATTGCTCCAAGGGCTCCATCGTTCACAGCGACGCCCTGCATTTCATCAAGTAATTCCGGAAGCAAAGGAAAAGCAGGAGACCCCCCCCGGCCTCGCCGCGTGCTCCAGGCGAGCGAGCGTGTCTACCCCGGCGCCCGCCTCCGTGTCTCCTGCGCCCAACGGAGACTTTCCGCCCGAGTTTAACAAAACCGGACCTGCTAAAGCCTGCAAGCAGAGACCGGCCGCCGCTTCCTGCCGCTTGCAATGTGTGTTTTCCTCGCGCTGCCTCTCCGTGTGCTGTGTGACTAACGGGCACACTCCTCGTGGCTCTGCGAGAGCCTTGGCGTGCAACGCGCAAGCTTAGCCGTGTTCTGCTCGGAACCAGCCCGCAACGGATTTGGGCCGGAATAAATGGGTTTGAATGTTCTGTAGTGTTTTTTCTGCTCATCTACTGCACTGGATTTGCAGCACCGTGAGGCTGCAAGAAGGTCTCAAATTAATCAAGTGGATTTTGAAGTTAATTAATCAACTTGATTTAATTTTCAAATTAATATCTCCATTTCTTAACACACGGTTTATCAGCTCACTTGGCTGAAACCCAAAATGCAGCTGTATTACTGAATGCCTAACAATTTCTAACTACACCTAAAATAGCAAAATAATGCGGAGGGGGGAATTAGTTCCATTAGTGGAACCGAGCTGAAACTGCATGGTAATTTTTTTCTATTTTTTATTGTATGTGTATATGTGCTTTATGCAAAAGGGTTGACAACAATGTTGGGTATAAATCTGATCTCCAGAGGTCCCTTCCAACTTTAAGGATTCCATGACAAAGTTTCACGTAACAGGTTTCCAGGAATGACATCCGACGGGGCCAAAGTCGCTAATTCCCATCAATAATTGCTGATTATTGCAATTACTGCAATAATCAATTGCAATTGCACAGCCCTCGTTTTGCACACAGGTTTAGCTGAAAAGCAGGCAGAACCATCAGCTTTGAATGGATCACCTGCTGCATCAATGTAAGTAACAGGATAAATAGCTGCTTCCTCCTCATCTTCCCTATGTCTCTTAGCCATTTCACTGATATTTTAACAAAGTGTTAATATCTTCTATGGAACAACCCTAACTAATTTTGCCGTAAATATTACAAACCAGACATTCGACAGGCGGAAAGAAAAGAAAAAAATATATCATAAAAGGTATAAAAGGTAAAAGGAAGCTTCACCGGCTGTTTCTGAGCTCAGGCTTTGTTCGCTATTGGACCCAAGGTTCATTCACAGCTCAAATGAACCCCAAATTCAAGCAAAATGCCATTAAAGGCAGAAAAGCACCTACCAAGACATTTCTCAACTTTCTTAAAATGTTTGCTTCCTATAGAGAAAATACTACAAACGCCAAAATAAAATGTGGTCCTAGCCACGCTGCAAGTGACAACTGAGGGAAGCAGCTAACACAAGACAGGCTGGGAACAGTTTTGTCTTGGAACAGGACAAGACCTTTGATCTTTAGGAAACAACAAACCCATTTTCAGTAGTGAGCGGGAATACAAACCCAGTGCCCACTAATGCTTCAGCAGGGACCTGTAGCCACTTGTAAGCAGGTCCCTTGCCAGGGATGATTTTATAAAGAGAGACAGGCTCTAGCTCTCCAGACCAGGCAGCACTGACAGAAATACGTGACTTTATCCAGTGGGAAAATCCAATCTCTCCCGCACGCTGTTTAGAATGAACATATTGACTAAACACCGTGAACTTTTCCAACCAGACTCCAAGTAATGGCCTGAAGGATCAGGAAAGTTTAGTTTTAAATGGAACTTCTCCAAACTAAACATAAACATTCAAACTAAACATAAACAAAGTGTAAATTCCTGATAGTCCTAGAAGGGTCTGTGTGTCCCAAAGCTTTTCTAAGCTTGTCCAAAATCATTAACTAGCTAATAGCAGAAATAAATAGAAACAGAAATAGCAAAATATGACTCTTTATATATCCAGGTTTTTATATTTCTACGCCATCCAAGCTAGAAGCCTAATACTGTGTATTGTATGTGTTTTCTTTTCCCAAATAAATTATTTTCAAATTCAGAAAGATCTTCAGAAATCCTCATTAACCATTAATCTTCAACCTACAACAATCTCTGGGACTTTTGTGAGAAGTAAACGTGAAAGTCACTGGAAAAATCCAAACTCTTTTTGGGTTTTCGAAGAACTGGAAATGCCGCTGCACAGAACAAGTCATGAGAAAAACATCTGGGGACTCACTGTGCATGAGGGAGAAATTCTGACTAGACAATCTAAGAAAAGCTCCACAACTGATGCACAAGTCTGCAAGACGCCTGCTCGCAGTGCTGTCAAATCCATAACCTATCAAAGCACCAAGTCTGGAGGAGGCTGTTGCTTCTGAGATGTCAAATCACCCATTTTCCCTGAAACGCTTTCGGTTATAGCCTTCAGTTATAATGATGACTTGACTGGGATATAACAGTTTAAAAGGAAAAAAAAAAAGAATAATTACCATCAATTTCAAATGATCAATAAAATAAACGGTGGTTGGCTGCCTTTTGTTTGGTCTCTTAGGAGGACACGTATCAAGGAATTGTATCAAGAGCAGTTTAATATCAAAGAACAGTATTTTCATCGTAGAATGACTGTACTCATGGAAAAGCAGTAGGGAATTGGATATTTCTGCATTTGTTACAGCAAATGCCTTTGCAATAGAGAAATTCACACACACCTCAGTAATCTCAGATAATATCCCCACTACCTGAAGTATCTTGCAAGAGAATTCTGCTGCTATTCCTCAAAAATTCATTGGAAATCTTTGCCAGGCCACCAGTTCGGAGTACCTATTCCCCTCCTATTCTCTGAAAAAGAAAAAGCAACTGAACACCATTTTCTCTTTCTGTAGTGAAAATGCATATGTCTAACCAGAAGTAAAAAGAAATTCCTCTGCTGTTGTATTTCTGGCTTTTAAAATCCACTGATTGTTACATTAAACACTTCTCACTGCAATTGTTTCTATTTCTGTGCCACTTACACTGACACCAATGCAATACGCGTTAAGGCACCATAGGGCTCCTGCTGCAACAGTAACTTCAGCCTTGTCTTCCTTCCTCATTTTCACGAGTGCTCGTGTTTGTACAAGTGTGAAGGTTTGGAATTTTTAGGTGCCATCTCTCATGGAGGGCACCTCCATCACAGCACAAACAGAAGGCAGATGGGAGATAAGAAAACCATTCTCTCCCCTGTTTACATTGAGAAAAAAACGCCTGCAAGCGTTGAATCATATCATATCTGCTACAATCAGAGGCTTCAAACTGGTTATAAGCTTGAACAATTTTTCAAACCAAGAGGGGTCTTCTTTTCATGTATAAACAAAGTGACCGTGTAGAGCTTCCACACTGTGAATAATAAAGTTGCCTTTTCAGTCCACAGATGCTCACCAACAAGTTTATGTCGCACGTGTTCACTGTGACTTACGTTGATGCTTTTGCTCCACCACCGCAGGCTGGGCTGGGAAAGACACCAGGGTACCTCGAAGCTACTTCTGCCTTTAAGTTGGAAGTTGCATCCCTGATTCTACTCTGGCCAAGGTAAAGCTGCGGAGTTGAGCGCGGAAATTAAAATACTAACAGTGTCCTGAATTTACTTGGGAGATGATAAACATGCAAGGTGTTCCTATTCCTCTTTCTCTCATTAAGAGCTAGACCACAAAGTAGCCCTACAAGTAACAGAAAAGAAGTGTAATTTTCATAATTTCTCTAACGATCTTCAATTGCTGGGGTAGGAGTAATAAGCAGGGAAGGAGTAACCACCTGCCCAAGCTGGGCCCCCCAAGCTAAGCCTCAGCTTGATGCCTCGCACTGGGTCAGCTCCCTCCACGTGGAAGGAGGGCAATCCAGGGGGCAGGTCAGGAAAAGGAGGGAGCTGAAGGCAGCAGGACACCGAGGCAGGCTGTGGAAAACGAATATCCTTGCGTCTCGTGAAGGCCCCCAACAAAAGCCATCAGGAACCTGTCCCAAGTTGGTCAAAGTACCGTCGCGCAGCGTCCTCCCACGCCTGTACACCAACATCTCACAGAACCACAGAGTGGTTGAGGTTGGAAGGGACCTCTAGAGATCATCCAGTCCAACCCCCTGCTCCAGCAGGGACACCCACAGCACGGGGCACAGGGCGGCATCCAGGCGGGTTTGGGAGACCTCCAGAGAAGGAGACTCCACAGCCTCCCTGGGCAGCCTGTGCCAGGGCTCTGTCACCCTCACAGGGAAGAAGTTCCTCCTCACACGGAGATGGAACTGCCTGTGTTGCAACTTACACCCATTGCCCCTTGTCCTGTCACTGGCCACCACTGAGAAGGGTTGGCCTCCTCCTCTCTACATTCTCCCCTCAGGTATTTGTACATGTTGATAAGATCCCCTCTAAACCTTCTCTTTTCCAGGCTAAACAGACCCGGTTCACTCAGTCTTTCCTCACACAAGAGATGCTCCAGTCCCTTAATCATCTTTGTTGCTCTCTCATCTTTGATCTCCATCCATGGAGTCAAAATCAATGGCTGTTTCCCCACCCTTGGCAGCACAGTGTCACAGTATCACTTATTTGCCTTGTTTCTACCTTATTTGCCTTATCTTACTTACATCTTATAATACTTTATCTTATTTGCCTTGTTTCCACCTATATCTTATAATACTATACCCTATCTTATGATTCCACTTATTATCTTATAATACTCTACCCTATTTGCCTTGTTTACTTTATGTTTCTATCACTTATTGGCCTTGTTTCCACCTAAAAGCAAGCATGGTTGCAACAGGTACCCGCTGCGACTGTGAGCTCTGTCTCCAGTCGCTCATCCCTCACCCATCTGGTCAGAATCCCCGTTTTTGGTCCTCTGACCATGACACCGCTCTGCTCATCTTGCTGTCCCCCAGCACCACACACGTTTGTGTTATTTTCTCCTATCCCTCTACCCCTTTCATGGGGGCTTTGACAGGGACTGGGCATCAGCCCCGCTCCTAAAAAGAGAAATTAGTAAAGACAGTGGCCAAAAGCAGGTGCCTCCAAACAAGACAACCATGCACGATGCTCCCCCGACTCTCCTGTTCTCCAACCACTCGCCGCTCAGGGAGCTCTGGAGCCAAATGAGCCAGCCTGGATGCTACAGGACACCCTGACAGTGCAAAAGGTTGAGTACAACCACTGCCTGCTTGCCTGGTGGCCAGTCACCACATTCACAGCATCATAACTGCACCACCAACATTTTCATGCACTTGTGCCTTGCTTTCGATTGTATTTTTGCATTTGGGTGGGTGTCAACTGGTCACATCTCTCTTAAAGCAGCTAAGATGTATTTACATCCGAGAAGTAAAACAACATTACAGCATCCCTAGCACCAACGACTGCCATAGGCGCTTCTCTCTCTGAGTTAAAAGCTTGACAGAGTTTATATTGAATAAAATGGAAACAGCTTAAGAAACTGTCCTCCTCCTCTTCTTTCCACTAGCACAAGCAGAATGAAGGCAGACAACAAATATTACAATTTAATAACGGCAGTGCCACATGCAAGAATTGTTTTATTTGGATAAAAGGGTCAGACTGCCCTAATTCTGCTGCAAAATAAATCAGCAGTGGGGAATTAACTTGGATGTCTGACAAAATACTCTTTTTCTTTTTTTTACTGGAAACATTTCAGCTTTGCTAGATAGCTATTACCTACCTTCAGTTTAGTCCCTTGTTTTATAAAGCAGGGCAGAAATACTTACATAGACAGTCAAGTGACTAGTTATTAAAAAAAAAAAAGATATTTTTCGCAGGAAGATACAGAGTTATGTTATTTACTAGGGAAGTAATTGATAAGGCAACAGAAATCTGAGAGCAGTAAATTAATATTGTGGTTTTAAGATTAGTTTTGAAATGGAGCCTCTGTAAGTACAAGGTATTTCTATATGACACAGAACACTGTCGTAAAACGCTGCCTCTGTTAGTCACCGTTTACAATAAAATGTCCAAAAAAATGATAAGTGAGGCAAGAGGAGGTAGAGGGAAAGGCACAATGACCCCCGAGGAATGGAAGAGCCGGGATGAGACACAGTTCCCTTCTAAAAGAAACCACATAACAAGCTATCGAACTAGAGGGGAGATTTCCCTTCCCTAAAAACGTGCCCGGCAGCAGTACCGCACACGGCTACAGCAACAGCCTCCAGGAAAAGCTGTTTCTCCCTGCACTGGAAGCAGTTTAACATCACTGCTGCTACCATTTAACACCACGTTCGCTCATTTTAAGCTACAGAAAAGAATATGGCTCTGCTGCCTCCGAAACCAAACTGTTCGCAGAGCCAGCACAATAATTACAGCGGCAAACAACAGCCACTCGCTTAAAACATTATTAGAGCGCGATGACATTCAGCTTCAACACGTTAGGGCTTCACCACCAAATAATGAGAGGACGTGGCTGTTAGAAACCTGGCCATGCTGCAGGTCTGCAGCCTCCTCCTGACGGCGCCAGGAACCTCTGCAGCACTGCCTTGCTTGCTGGCAGGCTGCCTTTGGGGGATATCGAGCACTTTTGTGGGCGCTCGTGAAACCTACGATTTCTGGATATTTAAAGGTGGGGGGGAGCTCCTCTTCTTTCAATCCAAACACTATTTCAGGTGCTTCTACAGCCAGGCAGCCAAGCTTTCCCAGGATACAGGTATTTTTTCTCTCTGCCCTCAGGAAGGTGCAGGTCCTGGGGCTCAGGACGCGATGCAGCCCTGAGGGAGGTGACAGCAGCTGAGGTCGAGGTGACGAGGAGGAGGACAGAGGGGCTCCGTGACAGCGGCCGTCCCCTTGGGGCCTCTGGGCGCACGGAGGTGCCCACGCGCTGCAACCCCACGGCCGTGCAAGGCAAGCGGCCGCGCTGATTAACCCAGAGCTCCTCGGAAAGCCGTCACCCCCTGACTTCTCATATGACAGATTTCAGAAAGCCAATTTTCTTCTCCTTTTTTTTTTTTTTTTTTTTTTCTCTCCTCCCTCTGCACAAGTCAGAGGGATGGCAAGATTCACATTTCTTTACTCATTAATGCACGGTTTCGAGCTACAGACCCACTGCTGCAGCTGCACAGAAGGCTGTTTGTTGTCTCTGGAGCGCTCTGGGGTTTGCACCGTGGTGAACAGATGAAGGAAAAGAAGAACGGGTCAGAGGCAGCTGCAGACTCTCTCAATTAGCAAGAAAAAAATTAAGCAAACAAACTACCAACGAACAGGCTAAGCATCAAAAAATTGTAAACAGAATAAGCAGCCGTAACACCAAGCCATTTATTGCCTCTCTATTACTTAAATAAAGCCTTTGGCAAGCATTAGGAATAAGGCAGTACATTTTCTCCGCGCTGGAATCCGGTAATCTTGTAGGAGATAAATTAAAGGTCCCGCAAGCCGAGCTGACAAAAATCAGCAAGACAGAGCGGCATTCCCGGGGGACTATTCTTATCAGCACTAACTTTATCTAAGGCCCGCAGCACTGCCAAGACTTGTGATATTGCTAACACGTTCCCCAACCCATACAACAAAATGTTCTTTCCCGGCGGCGCGCCGGTTCGCTGTGTAGGCTGCTCAACGCCTTCTCATAGGGTAAGAAATAAACTCCACATAAAACTGAGTCCAGGCAGAGAGGGCGAGTTTAGGCCTGGCTGATGGGATGCGGCGAGCGCGGACAAGGCCGGGGCCACAACAGGGCCCCGTGTGGCTCCCACATCGCCAGAGGCATCTGCAAGGGCTGGAAAAGCCTCGGGATTCAGCAGGAGGGCTCCACGAGGCTGCCCCTGGCCCCGACAGGCTGTTTGAAGCCCGTGTCCCACCACGCTGTGGGCTCCGGGTTATGGGAGGCCACCTCGCGCCTTGGTCTCCACTGCTGCCCCCTCAGAGGTCACTTTGGGGTAAAACTGCTCCTTCAGGTGGCTAAGGCCACTGCGTCACGCCATGCTTCTTTTAAGTGGTTGTTAAATTATGCTAAGCTTCCTCTTTTCCACCAAAAGCACTTTGTGGTGACCAGGGAGAGAATGGAAAAGAGTGTTAAGGGCTGAAGCTTATTACTGGCTCCCTGTTTTAAGGACACGTATTTTAAAGGTTGGGAGGAAAATACGTCACCCCAGAGCTAGATGAAACGATGGTACTACTGCAAGGGAAAATGTCTATAAATGGTTAAGAAGAAGAAACTTCAATTATCCATGACACAAGCTGGTTAACAACACTACAGAACTGCTACCTAACGAGAGAGAGAAAAAATAAAAGGAGGTGGAAAAATAGATTATGAGAGCAAGGGCCCCGGGTCAGACTAAAGGTCTGCCCTGCCCAGGGTGTTATTCCCACCAGGGGCCAAAAACGGATACCCGCAGAGAAACCCAAGAGCAGAGCGAGCCCATAGCATCCTCCTGCTGGCTCCTCACATGCCAGGCGCTTTCCGTATTCCCATCGGGATTCCCCTCACACACCCCCGCGGCCTCCCCTCGGCTCCTGCAAAGCTTCAGCATCCACCACAGCTCCTGGCATGGCATTCCCCGGATTAAAGGCATTTTGTGTGCAGGGCTACCTTTGTGTGGATGCTTTTAAAAATTACCCTCCTGCCAGCTTTGCACCTGCTGCACACCGGTGCTTTACAAGCCAAGGCGGCGGGCATTTGATCTCCCTGTCCCCTTTGATCCACCATTCAGGACTAAATTAGTCCTGCAAAGGCTCGTGATGGAACCCCCCTAATGTGGGTTCTTTACTTATTACTTACTTTTTTAAACTGGAGGATATTTCAGATGTATTTTAATTGCTACCCAAAGAAAAGATCTGTGCAAGCAAAATACATCAAGGCCGCTCAGTCAAAAAGATAAATATTAGAAATATTTATATCTAATATAAATATTTATATCTATATCTAGAAATATTTATATCTAATATAAATATTAGAAAACTCACACAATATACTACAATAAAGAGCAGTCCATTAATACACAATACTTATGTAAGTTTAAAAAATCCATCTCTCATCAGTTTATATCACTTTTACTTTATATTATATTACTTTTAATTTGTATTTATTACATAAAACTTATACCTACTCCATGTGGTTTCAGCTGCCCAGTCAGCACAGCTTCCTCTGCCTTGGTTTTCCACAGGGTTACTAGACCCAGTACTATAGACTTTGACTGTGTATTTCTGACAGCACGAATGGTTGCATCTGTGTATATTTTAACAGCTACAAATGAAGGTTCATTGCTGAATATCAGTCCCAGAAAAATACTGAAAAGTTCATTATGTAAATTTTTATTGTACTTTTCTCAGGAAGCAGTTACATTTCCATCACAAAAACTGTCTCTACAGCTGGAAAACAGCATATTCCATATCTAAATTATTTTCAACACTGAGGTTTGAGCTAATATTTAAATTGGGGAATATTGCTTTATTCCTCTAGATCATTTCCCCCCGTCATCATTAGTTCTGCTTTTGAAGTATAATTAATATTTCAGTCCCTTACACGGAAGAAAACAAAAGTGAGCCTGAGAGCAGTTATATGCAGTTCTGTGACACACACAGGGAGGACTCTGTGCCTTTTCAAAGAAACTGCAAAATTTACCCCATGTAGTTCAGTGTTTATGGACGTGCTTACGCTGAATTTCAAATATTTCAAAACGCATAATCAACACCTGAAAACTTTTAAACAATTATCCTGACTGCAATATCCATAACTGAGGTAAGTGTGATCTGCACACAATTCAGATGTTACATATTTATGTTCACAAACACATAACATTTGCAACTGGTAAAATTTCCATACCAGATTCATGTTATACTAGCTACGGCACCTCAGATAATTTATTCCTTTTACCCCAAGTCAAATAGGAAATGGTCTCAATGTGGCTTTCTGCTCACTAGAATACATAATATTACTTGCCAAGAGGTTTAGGAAAAGGGATGACTAAGATCTTCCCTCAAAGCACATTAAGCTCGGATGGCCACTATTTGCTCTGAATTTACGCCAGACAAACACCTGAAATTGGGATTCAACAGCAGTGCACACTGTTTACAGCAGGCCCACACTTCCCCTGATGTACACACTCCTGAAGGAAAAGATGAATCTGTAGTTTGCACACAGAGTTGACACAGACACACACATCTAAAAGAAATATTACACTCTCAAAATTACTTTTGCAAGGCCGAGGCAACGTTCTAATCAATTGCTGCCCATGCAGCTTCGATTTACTGCCTTTCCACAAGTACAGCAGCATCCCTACTTGCAGCAGAAAACGTTTCTTTAGCAGTACCCCTCTTAACAGACTACAGAGGCTCCAGGCAGCAACTTCTGCATAGTTTTACTGTGCAGAGGGCAGAGAAATCTGCTCATCCCATGAGATCCTACTTACTATAAAGCATCTCAATGAGATGAAGTGCTCAGTGAAGTGCTCATAGAGACAAGCAGAAGGCCTGCCCAGTGCCACCCACAATCGAACAGCAGAACCAGAAGCTACACTTCAGACCTCTTTGGCACACCTTTGATGGATGAAACTACCCGGTTTTCACAGCTTCTGTGACCACTGGTAGCACTTACAGGCAAACGCACCCAAATTGTCCCTGCTCACGCAAAAGACATGTGCACACGGGAGTCACACACACATACTTGGCTTAAATTACTTGCTCAGCATCATATAAGAACATCATTCTCCTCATTTCATTTTTCCTTTAGCGGACTGTCCAACTCACCACTCTCCTTTTACACTGATCACCAAACAGCCCTCAAGCACTACACGTTGGCTGAAGCCCCGAGCACTGTTAATCACAAGCACTAATCAAACAGGGCTTCTGTATGCAATTATCAAACAGCATATGCAAATGAAAAATATACTTAGTTTAGCTAAATTTGTTTCAGATATTTCTTGATTCCTGGCCATTTTGATGCTAATCCAGCAAGTCTTGGATGATGCTACTAGAATTTTACATGGCTTCAGAAACCAAGAAGAATATCTCATGCAAGAAAAATCCATGAGGGCCATTTAAATAAAATTACATCACCTCCAGCTTTGGAGCTCTCCGAGCTGTAAATCATTAAAGGCTGCAGCAAGTATTTGGGAAGACATGACTATTTGCTTTGTTTTTTACTCTACTCTAAGCATCTGCTATTGGCCACCTCTGGAGCCAGATGGATCTTTGGTGCGACCCAGTGTCATGTGTCCCTCTCTCCATGCAGCATCAAACTGGGTGAAAATGTTGCCATCATCTTGCCTTTGGTTCACACCTGTCCTGGCAATCAATATGATTAAAAATATCAAATATCAAACCATTAATGATTTATACCTTAGAAAAAAAAAGAAAGACTGAGGAACTTCTTAAGAAAGAAAATACAAATATTTCTGAAGGTTAGCTGTAGTCTTTTAATGCTACAACTATCTCATTCCCTTTCTTCTCTTTCCCTTCTCTTCCCGGTTTTTATTACAGTAATATCTAAAAGCAGTCATTAGGGTCTTATTATCCTAAAATACTACACACAATATATAAAGGGTTTGTTTTTGTCTCAAAAGTACTTGCTGTAGGCCAACATAAAGTACATAAATAGTGAAATGGGACACTCAAGCTGAATTACACAAAACGTAGTTTGGAAAAGGTCATCTGAGCTCCATGATGGTTTTGAGAGGAAAAGAAATGCAACTGATCATTAAGATTTTCCCTTTAAATGACATTTAATCTTCCCTTAAATGCTCATTCTCTGACTAAAGCAAAATTACAGACAAGAGCCAAGAAAACACTTTATTTCTGTGACTGTTCTACATTCAGCTATTCTGATTGACAAGTAAACGTGGGGTATTTTGCATGATTTAACCAGGACAAGAAAGAAAGCGAAAGAGTGAAAAGCAGACAACTCAACTTCAAATAAATAAAAGCTAAACCAAAAATAAGGGAAAACTCCTTCAATTAACGATTAATGTGATGTAAACATTACAATTGTGACTTCTTCTAGCAGTTAAATTGTCAAGATCTGCTTCAAAGGTAACATCTCACAGCAATAAATCTCTGTTTTTTAGTGACATAAAATACTAATCTCTAGAAACTAGTCCTTTATTACTTTAAAGCCACATCAGAATTAAAACATAATCAGAGTGAGTAGATTTTAACAAGTAGCTGAAAAACATGTCACACTATAAAACATGCCTTGGATTCAGTACAAGTCTACAAGCTATGACATCTCTACCACTAGTCATAAATCTTTGCCACTACAAGCCACTATAACCAAAGGCATCTCAATATTAAAGAGAATGTATTTCTTTCTCAAAAAAAAAATCAAAAAACTTCTGCTATTCATACACAAAATAAGTATATGTTATTGACAATCTTGAAGCTGACATGCAACTCAAATAAAACTCAAATATTTGGGTAATAAAAACCAGACATCTCCATACAGTGTCTGAAAAAAATACATTCCATAAATGATTTTCAACCCCTCCCTGTGTCGGGATTGTGTTCAGGGACACTTCTGTAAAAGGTGGGGATATGGGACACCTTCCAGTCCATCTCCTGTCTCTGCCACTGCCATCTATGACTGCCAGCCCAGTCCCAGCTATCCCTAATCCGCACACACCGTAAGAAAAAAACAGACTGGTTGAGGTGGGAAGGGACCTCTACGGATCCAGTCCAACCCCCCTGCTCCAGCAGGGACACCCAGAGCACGGGGCACAGGGCGGCATCCAGGCGGGTTTGGGAGATCTCCAGAGAAGGAGACTCCACAGCCTCCCTGGGCAGCCTGTGCCAAGGCTAAATCCTCCTACCAACAAGACTGAGATTTGTCTATGTACTTTGCATCAGCTGTGTCAAGTTTTCCCAAGTTCTCCAGCTTTCGGTAATACTATCACTCATTCACTCTAGTACATAAATGGTATTTGTGAAACATCTCTTTCTTTAATCAAAGCAAAAGCAGATCTTTCATTACACACTGCCCGACACTGGAAAATTCTCATGCTGTTAAGCAGCTACATGGGGGAATATCACATAAAGCCCGAGGAATAAAGCAGAAGGGAATAGAGCAGGCTTGCACCACGCATCCTCAGGAGAGCTCTGCTCAGACTCTTTAGGGAATTGCTTCGCACAGACCTGTCTCAGAATAAGCCAGGTCCTCTCTAGAACTCTCCTTCCCCAGGCCATAAAGGCAGACCTAGGTACAGTGCCTGGAAATTATTTAGATTTCAAGCCTACCTGATATAAGCATGCTGTTGATTTCAAGATAGAAAGTATCTGCTGTCTGAAGGCAACATATATTCAACATTCATTTGCTTCTTCCAATGGTGTAAAATATTTCTACTATAGCAATTACAGCTCCAGCACTAGAGCTGGAATGTGTATCAGTACTTGAAGTATCAAGACACTGCTGGACTGACATAACTGGCAAGTGGTGTCACAAAACCAAAAACCCTTCCTCTTCTTTGATGCCACAAAAATATTTTAATCTCTCACAAACATCAAGAAACTGAATAAAAATACCAGAACACTATTTTTCTGACTGCTTAGTCTATAAAAGCAAAATGAAATCTCTAAAGCTTTATAAATCTGCCACAAACTTTCCAGTTAAGAGGGAAGAAGTAAAACTACGAGGTGCAAGCAGATAAAGAACCTAAAGAGATCAGAAATGCAAAACTAAAAGTTTAAAAATGTAGCTTTTCAGATTCTCTTTTAAGGTCATTCTTCATCATTATATGTTATTTTCATTTAAATAAAACATGAATAATGTAAGCCTTTGGCTGCAGCAATCAGTTTATTAAGTCATTTCTCAATTTTATGATACTCTATCCTAGAAATAAAACAAAAAACAACAGGAAATTGGTAGATATATAAAAAAAAAAAACCCAAGAGCTGAAAAACTGCAGTCATAAATTGTTTCTTAAGGGTTTCAAATAAAGTGGCCCACACTCACCAGCGCCGCTGCTTTCAGATTTTTCTTCTGGTTGGCTTTCTGGAAAAAAAAACAAATGAACAGAAAAGGAAACATAATGTTTCTGTGTTGTTTATTTGAAATTAAATCTATGAAGTGGGTTGCAAAACAAAGAAAAAGAAATTATAAAGATCGCAATCACCAGGTTCATTGACTGTCTACAAATGTATTTTTTGAAAAATAACCTGCCACGGGATGCAACAGAAATCTCCTTTAGCGCTCAAACTCACAACGCATCTTAAACAGGAGGACTCCATTAAAGCTCTGATTGAGCTCTGCATCACGGACTTATATATTTTATATAGTCTGTATATTATATAGACAGACCCAGAATGAGGGTTATGCTTAAGCAATGAGCAGCACCCACTCATCTCACTAGTCCCTCTGGTCAAATGTGTATTATTTTCTATATAATTTTTAAAAAATCAGGATTCTGCCAAAGAAGGCTTATAATTAGCACGCCCAACTTGCTAAGCACAAATTGAAACACAGCATCAGAAGTGCAGCCTATTCAGCAGAACAGAGAGTCCGAACATTTAAGGAGGAAGGAAAGGAAAAGGCACAAGTGGCCGGGTGACTTGCCAAGACACCCCACTCAGCTCAGTGGCAAAGGCAGAACCCGAAAGGAGAGATGTGAGATGTGTCTCTCTCTGAGAGCACAGCCCAGCCTCTAAGAGATGAGAGCCCGGGGATGCATTTCCATGAACTGAGCCTCAGGAAAGCACCTAAGTTCATCAATCTAAAAACTGACTGCTCCTTATTTTTTGCCTATCTCCTAAGGTCGAGAATAAAAAGAGTATTTGCACTTATCTGTAAAACATTCTGTCATTTTCAAAGCGTCCTTAGCGTTCAATTCAGGCACATCATGGCTATCGTTACGGGCTATTTACTTCCAGCTCAGAGTGAATTATTGATGGAACTCGGTGAGTAACTTGTGAGTTCAGTTAGTCTGATCATTTCTGCTCTTTACAGGCTGGGTACCACCAGAATTGAAAATGTGACGTATTTTACAAAACCTTTTCCTCATCTGCTGGTTCCTCTATGCCTGGAAACACTTTTCTCAGGGAAGAGACTGACAAGCTGAGGCTGAATGAAAATGGAACAAGTCTCTCACAGATCCCTCTTCCTTGGGCACTCACTGTTGTCAGGCTCAGCAGCTGAAGACGTGTGTTTACTCACTGAGAAAACAGCTATAACAGAAGCTCTTCCTGCCCTTAAGCAGTCACAAAGTGAGTGAAGATCCCTGGTAACATTCAAGCCCATTTGCAAGATGGTCTGTTGCAGGAAAAAGATGTATTTTTTCATTCACAGTCTTGAGTATTTGGCCCACTTACAGGGTAAATTATAACTCAAGCAATATCCTAACTCAGATGGAGTGTGCAGAAAAACTCATGAGACGCTCAAAAAGTAAACAGGACAATGAAGAGGCATAAATTTAGTATGCAAAAATACTAAGGCAGCAGTTCCTAACTGGACCAAGGTATAACGAAGCAGATGGATTTTGAAGGTATTCATTTGATTCAAAAAACAATATAGGGTATCTGCAGAAGAGATGAGTGTATTCGCCTGTATGTAGCAACAGAACCTGCCATCATTGTATAAAAAAATAAAATTCAAGGCTTGCAAAGAAGTGCATTTTTTCCTCAAAATTAGGCACTTTTCATTATTATTTTTACATTACATCCCTCCATCTTTAAAATGTTCTCAGTACAACTGCCAAGAGCAGAGTAAATGAAGTACTACAGTGCTCTGTTTACTTCATATATTTATTCATCCACGCGGATTAGAGCTGCTCAGCCTCCTCCACAGCACAAAAGATTCCCAGATATACATCAACAAGACTTGACATTTTTACTCATACATCAGGGAGACTGTAAAAAGCAAAGAAATTTAAAGTCACTGAAGTAGCCACAAAGCCAAATCCCTTCTGATCACAGGGACTCCATTCCAATATGCCATAAATTTTGCCTATTATACTCTTCTAAACAATTTAAATTCATACAAGAATTAATAGAGTTGTAACAACAAAAGTGGAAGAAAAAAGGAGCTTACCCCTGACAGGCAGCTGAACCCACTTTGCAGTAATTTGTCACACAAAACTCATTTGAAGCAGGTAAATAATTAACCTGCCCATTTTAAGAGATGAAGAAAGATGATATAAAGAGCTTTTTTTTTTTTTTTTTTTTTAAATGGACTGCATGTCATAGTAACAGGTAGTGCAGCTGGACCAACTAAAATGCTGCCTGTTTGAGCAATGTCATCTGCTCTTCCAGCTGTGGGTTGCATCTCCTTTGTGACCTTCAGAAATCGGTGGAAACCAGAGAGGTGAAGGGCTGTGGCTGCCTCCATTCCTCCTCATCAGGGGCTTCCACAGGTTTTCCTCTCCTGCTGCTAGTGGGAAAGGCACAATCTCCATGGCCAGATTGCAGGAGGCTGAGGTATCTACAGCAAAAAAGAGCTCAAAGCCTTTTGAAGGCTACAGCGTAGGGTTAGGTAGCAGCCTCACAACTAGAGCAGACTGGAAAGTAGTGGAAAAGTGGACAGTTGGATATCAAACTCCCTCAGCAGGTAAAACTAAGACAGCAGGATGATGAGGGCGCTTATTCCCTAAGAAATAACTTGAGGAGTATATCGAGAAATCAAACATCACTTGATGAGATTGGAAGTAACCTCGTTAGGCATTAAGATTCCGAAGGCGAAGTTTTTTTTACAGGAAACAATTAAATTTAATTACAGCAATAATTAGTAAAATCTCCCCTGCACATTTTTTGAAATGGCTGGATGTATTTGATACTTCAAGGACACGAGTCAATGGTGATAAACTACAATTCTCAATATTCATTTTGACTGGAATATAATAATGCATTATAAGTTATAGAAGAAATATGATTCATGCAAAAACTCAAAAAACAGTTCCCCTCTCATCCTGGAATCTTTATTAAAAAGAAAAACGAGGAGAATATTTGAGGGGAATGAGAATAAAGAAGCTACTCCAAGGACAACCTGCAAGGGTATCTACATTATTGAATGGAATTACAAGAAACATTGTATTTCTTTCATTGAGATCCCGAAAAAAAAAAAAAAAAAAAAAAGTCAGAAAAATGGATATTAGTGTAACATTAAGAGCCAGAAATCTTCTGTGACTTCTGAAACAAGGAAACAATCCACGCATAGATGCCTCTTGGAGAGTCAGCTCTGGGAATTCCATTCTGTCACATAATAGAATTCCCAAAATACTTTGTACTCATCCCCCGGTAACCTCTTACTGGGATGAACAGTGGGAAGAAGGATGAAGAAGCTTAAAGTCACTAAAATAGGCATTAAGGCAATTTCATTCATAAGGGAGGGGGGGGGTGAAGATAAACTCAAGAATTCCAATAAAATCGGTCATCTCAGCCAATGTTACAGAAATAATTTACACTCGACTCCTGCTTACAGTGTAACATCTTTCTATCCATCTATCCCTTAAAGTTTGGGGTGCAATTGCCTGCCAAGGTCTGTATCTTCCCAAGACATTTACCAAGCAATATTCCCAAAACTAGGTCTGTAAGGAACTTTTCTCAAAGCCTTTAACATAGCTCTTTTTGTTGTTTTTATTTAGAGACAACAATATTAAACTACCTGCTGGCAGAAAAATGATACAAGAGGCAATTACAGCAGCAAGCCAACTAATTCATAACCACAGCCAGAAAAGTTTACTGTTAAATATTTAACAAAAGCACATTCCCATTTCTTCAACAAGGACAGAAACTGTCAAAAAATGCCACTTTCTTCTGCCAGGGTGCCTGCCAGTAGAAAGCTCAGGAAAAGAAACACATATAATCAAACACTCCTATCAAACTCAGTATTTCCCTGGAAGAATTCTTAGCTGTACATGCCTAAGAAAAAATCGTTTTGCTCAGGAAATATATGCAAAAATGCTCTCTTTTCCTCCTGCCCCCAAAATTACAACTGTGATAACTGATGACAAAGATAAGATGAAGTGCCTGGAAGCACAAATAGCATTGTTGCATAGCAACTGTTGATGTACATATGGTGATGTTTATGGAACAGAGTGTAGTTCATACTTAATGCAAAAAAAAAAAAAAAAAAAAAAAAAAAGCTAAAAATCAGCCTAGATGGCAAGACCTTGACAGCAAGAGATCCTTGGTGGGATCCTTGGGCAAGCCTCAAAAGCCACATTCCCCCTTAGCTCCATCACACCGACCTCGGGAATTCTGCTGCAGGTCGCCGCGTCTCGCACTCACATCCAGGGCTGCGGAGGAAGTGGGGAGAAAAACTCCCAATTGTGCAGGCTGGGAGAAAAAAAAACAGGGATGCAGGAGATCTGGTGGCCGAGAGCAGCTCTGGGAAGCAGGGATTTGCTCCCAGCCTGGAGAGAGCTCCTGCCACCACGTGATTTCTTCCAGTTGTCCAGACAGGGGCTGAACGGGGTGTTTTGCACCGAGTATTTCTGCAGTGCTAATACTGTTCTGCATTATTCATTAGGGTCATAGAGGAATAGGGGGGAAAGAGTGGACGGTGCAGAACCCCAGAGTGAGTCGATACCGAAAGGGCAGCACACAAAAACAAGCTCCAGACATTGAATGCTACGCAGGATGGGATCCACTTGATTTAACAGTTCATAATACACAGTATAATATATGTATGGCAGAAGACCAAGAAACAGCAACTCATTAGACTTTGGACATGAATGGCACCTCAGTGCTCATTTCTGTCCATTAACTAACACGGGTCTCACAGAGGGGCAGAGGGTTACAGCACAAATGTCAGCACTTGGTAGAGGTGTCGTCCTCCCCAGCTGCTGCCTGTTACACACAAAGGCACCTGGTACCAGCCTCGAAAGTACCCGAGCACCTCGCTACCTCTGCACAGATTTACCCCAAAGGGCCGGCTTAAATCCAGAAGACAACTCCCTATGAAAAACTAAAATAATTCACTGCGACTACAACGACAATTTGAACAAGTGCTGAACTGGCCAGAATGTCTAAATTCACTGCAGCATCTTCCCAAAGATTTCAGAGGCAGCTCTGCCACCCCCCACGCATTTCCTGAACCAAGATGGTTATTACAACATCAGGATCCCAGGATTAGAGGACAGCACACAGAAAATACCTTTGCTCTCAATGTGCTCCAGAAAAAAAGGCCATAAAGAGGAAAATATTTAAATATTCTATATATTTAATATTTTATTACATATATATTTACATATTTATATAAAAGAAGCCAAATTATTTTATACCTCTGTTTCCTTTTAGGCAAGTTAAGTCCCCAGGATACTGACTGGAAGCAACAGCCTATGAAACACTTACTAAGCCGTATTCCATTCACATTATTTCTCAAGTGGTCCTTCCAGATGCAACATGAGAAATGCCATGTGCAGTTCTAATCCTTTGCCCACATTCAGAGTGAACATATCCGTTCTGTTATATAGCACGTTTCATAAGAGAAAAAGGCGTGAGATCACCAATACATTTCACAAAAATATGCAGACTATAATTTAAAAATCTGTGGACAAACGAATTAATGAATTTTGTTGTCCCGTGATTGTCTGCTACTACAGATGTCTAAAGAAGCGCAAGCTCTGACCATGTCTTTTCCCCTGGTTGATCCAGTCATGATGGTTCTTTTCCATGCGGGCATCACATGAGGCTTGGACTTGCACGTCAGCCTGGCCTTTGGTTGGGGCACCCAGAGAGTCCCGTCCCACTCCGCAGCCACCTGCTTCCCCACTAACTCCCATGCACGGTGACACCTGCTCAAACGGCCTCGGAGCCCAAGGCATATAGGGGATTCACATCCAAGCACAAGAGCACTGCCGCACAGACACGACTTCAGCAAGAAATCGGGCGGAGCGCAGGGATTCGGCTGTCCCATTGATTTTTACCAAAAAAGTAATGCAAGAAAAGCACATTCCAAATTCACATTTGCTTGCTTTGACAATGCTAGTACAAGAGCAACCTCTTTTAGCCATTTTGCATTTATGCAAGGTTCATGAAAACGCCCTGCTGACCTGTGGTGCTTGCTACCCTAGCGAGCAAAAGCCACTCTGCCCAGGCCTGTGGCTGTTCAGCGCTCCCCTCCAAACACTTCACGTTTCAGCAATGGATTAATACTGTAACTTCTGCTTTACAGATTCATGGTCCTTGCACAACATTTTGGAGTTATTAAGAAATATCAAATGTTTTAACTGATTAAACACAAACCGTGCAGCTTTTAAGTAGTTAGCCTTCTCCATACAGTGGAATTACGGATGGTGGAAAAGGAATAAACAGGCATCTTCTAGCTATTATATAGCCTGAAAGTCAGTACTAACTGGTGAAAAACATTCTACATTCAAATTACACATCACACTCACTGCAGCTTAAGCTACCTTGAGAGATTTCGGAAGATATTTTGTACAAAATAAAGAATGTCTCAGAAAGTGAAGTCCCATGGGCCAGCAAATACATCGAATTGCTGAATATATGCTCCAAGAACACCTTCACATCTGAATTCTTTCAAGTATTTCACGGTTCTTTCCAGACAGAGCATAAAGAAAGGAGAACGGATGAGGTATCCGGGAAATGCTTGTAACTTCTTGAAAAACTGGTCAGCTATAATTCTCTCTCACTCATTGAATAAAACACCACACTGTCATCCCAGCAATTATTATCAGCCTGAAGATGAGAAGGCTTCAGTGGGATGCAAGGTGTGATTCCCTCCAAAAGAAATTCCAGCTTGGATCAAACAGAATATGTAGTCATTAAGAAAAAAAAAAAAAAAAATTTAAGTGGCACATGCCCTAAATAAAAATACAAAGCATAAATAAGGACACTCATGAGTTTACTTCTCCCCTTAGAATCACTTCTGACATTAGAAAGTTCAAAACTAGATGACATTTCAATTGAAAAGAAACACAGTTAAATTCTGACACCATAAAACGGCCCTTTTTTAATCGTTATATTTACTAAAACGCTGTAAAATTTAACAGAGTTAACAGCTTTTTGCTATAGGAGAATCAGGACTCAACTGTTTCAGACGAGCCATTGCAGCTCTGGACTGAAGACAAAAACAGTTTGCCTTACCTGGTACTACTGCATGCATTTATAAGCATCTGCTCTAAAGATACTTTTGACAAATTGTGGGACTTTCTGCCTCACAGAAAACAGAAATATCAAAGATTTGCCTCCTGGGGACACCAAAATGCAGAATTGAGATATCACAGAATCACAGACTGGTTGGGGTTGGAAGGGACCTCTAGAGATGATCCAGTCCAACCCCCTGCTCCAGCAGGGACACCCAGAGCACGGGGCACAGGTATCCTCTACCACACTAACCTCTGTAGCCCTCTTACCTTCCTCCTCTCTAACATCCCAAAGAAGGCTACGTAATTTCAGCACAAAACCTTACAGCATGTGTGTGTATATATAACACTACCAGCTATCTTAAGGCTAACATGCTCTGCAGGACACATTGCCTTGAATATGCAACTTGCTCACTGTGCACAGCTACCAAGCTATGCTTAAGGCAGGTCAAAAAAAATGGAATTCAGTGAGAAATGATGACGACCCTGCTGTTGCACTGCTCGGCACTATGACCTTGCTAAGCTTAAATTGCAGTTTCACTTTTGCAGCAGCAAAATTTGGTGAACAGATGGGTGTTTACCACTAAAATGGATCTTTTCAACTGGATAAAAGGAGAATTGTCATTCTTATGTAACTGAATTCACAGAAAAGACGAGTTCAATTAAAAAAAAAAAGTATCATTTAATCTGAAAAGCATACAGAAACTCAAAAGAATACCCCTGAAAGGGAAATGCACAATGTACTGCACTCCCATACCCTTTCCACATTCTCTTCAACAGACCCACATTGGAAATTACAAGACAACCCTCTCTAGAAAACTAAAATTAGTTGCTCAATCAGATGGAGAAGGCAGCAGCCACAATAAAAAAAACAGTAACATTTACACGGGAAACCACACAACAAAGATGAAATCTTCTGACAGTCTTCCAGCCTTTACAGCATCCAGCTCATTGAAATCATTTACATTGGAATTGTAATAAATAACTTTAATTCCTACTTACCTACTGAGCTTTCTGTGAACACTGTTAAGGTCTGTCCTCCCACACTTTGCAAAAGAAATGGATGTTCCCTGGGCGCACTGACTGAGGCAGGTTTTCCTCCAATGTCATTGATGCTTGCAAGCTCCTCATTCAAAGTAAATGACACCTAACAGTCACAATTACCACAGTGTTACCAAACACACTAAATTATACAGCTTTTAAGAATTAGGGGGAAACAGAGAGAGAAAAAAAAACAAGCAGTACTCCACATTGCTATTTTAAAATATAAAGGGTGGGAAAAGAATCTTAACACATGGATCTCTTATTGAAATGCAGTAGGAAACATTTTACATTACTTCCTTCTAAAGTCAAAAGGAACAATTTTGTTTTATTTATGGAAAACAAAAGGAAGCAATTCATAAAGGCTTCTCAGCCAGCATTCAGTACAAGTGCTTTAGGGTGTTACACACAGCCAATTTGGTTCCCAAGAGGGTGGCACCATGTCCCAGCAAGCGCGGCCAGCCTGGGACTCCCAAATGGTGCGTGGTCCAGCAGCAGTTCGGATCCAGTCCTTTGCCAAGCTCACACCAGATGCTCAACTGAAGAGTTGAGGAAGCACCAGGGATGCTGAATAACCAACATCCTCGGCCACAGGGCAAAGCAAGAAGCCTGAACGGGGAGCACAGCACCAAGTGCAGTGTTTTTCCTGTACATCCTGTCTAGGCTCATCCCATCCCTCAAGAGCAGCAGCCCTAGGAAGCCATCTGCTTGCCCTGGGTTCCTCACCACTTGGCTCTACAAAGTCTGCACAACGTGCATTTCAGCTCCCATCCACAGCACGATATTGGTGTGGGGTCACAAAATTAGGAAGACTGGCCCAAATTCCAGGTTCAGAATGTCCAAGCAAGCTTTCAAACTTCATTGGAAGTTTCTCCATTTATTCTCAAAGGAGTTTGGCTGGGTTCAAATGGCCAATGCAACTTGCTTCCCCACATACTTTTTTCCCCTCCAGAGTTTCTTTCCAGTTCAACATAAAAGACCTACTTGGTGATTTAAGCAACTCTAACTAAGGCAACTTCCCTTACTGCCTATAATATTTAATGGCAAAAACAAATTCCAAATATCATATGAAATATTCGCTGAAACTGCACTCTTTCATTTCCAGCTTGTTTTATCATCATTGTTTTTTAATACAGCCTTTTGTACTAAAAATCCCTCAAAATACTTAGAGGGGAGGTTGTGACTATGACTGCTGCCTACAGAGGGGTGAACGAACACAGGGAGACAAAGGGGCTTAATCGAAGTCCTGCAGTAAGCCCAGGGGCAGATCTGCAAACAGAATCCTGACTTCCTGGCTCCCTGGTACTGCTTCTTAACAGGTGTAACCAAACAAAACAAAAGAAAACAAAAGAAAAGGGTATCAGAAAACAGCATGTTCTAAACAACTTCAGAATTCAAAAATACAATATATTCACCATCGTTGTATTTAGCAATTACTTACTTCTGTTCTTCCTTGATTTCTGCAAAAGAAAATAAGGATTGTTTTAGTTTTCACAGTCTATTTCCACAAGTTTAGTTCCCCGACAACAAAGCAAATCCAATTCTAGCACTGCTACTCATTTTAGCTCCTCAGCTGCTCGATCTCTCTTGATGCTGATGCCCATGGATAAATGGGGAAAGTCAGCAGAGGAGACTAGAAGCAACAAAGCAGCACATTTACTAAGTGAAAGAAAATTCTCCAGTTAGATGTGCCTATTTCTTAGGTCTATGAAATCAAGCACCACAAGCTGCCCCCCAGTACACTTTCACATATGGATCTGTTTATTATGTATATATTGATAATCACTAGACAGCAGGTGTCTTTCGGTTTGCACAGAGATATGCACAAGTTTGCAAGAAACAGGGTTATGCAATTTGAGAGATGCAACACAATCTACTTTGCTGCAGGTAACTTCCTCTATACCAACATCCTAAAAATTGCAACCAGCAAAGGTACAAAAAAGGCTTACTTGGCAATCCTTAGTTTCCCCACTTCCCCTCTTCCTGAAGCTTTATTCCACTGCTGTGACAAATATTTGGGAACCTAAAAGAAAAAAAAAGACAACAGATTTCAAGAAAAGCAGATTTTAAAACTCTATATCAAGTGTGTACAAAAGCATTATTTTAAATGCTTTTACACTGACTGCTTCACTTCAGGCTGCCGCACACCCTAAATATATTCTATTCTAGACAATATATTCTATTAAGGAGCGAAAGGAGAAAATCATAGCATAACAAGAAGCAGGTACTGTATGTTAGTCCCAAACGAAGGAAAAATCCTATGGATGTTGAATCTCCAATACAATTAGCTGAGCCAAGAGGATCAATGTTGTACTTCTGAACTGAAAAGTACCAATGATTTTATCATAGTGGTTTTTAATAGAGGCTGAGCGTGACACATTCATACAAGAGTGAGACAGGAGCAGCCTCCCCCTCCACCGGCGCCACAGATACACAAGTGCCGTGACACCAAGAAGCCTCAAACCTGGCTATGGAGAACCAAACCAGGTGGTTTTCCAGGGAGATGGAAATCAGAGAATCACTTCCTAAAGAAAACGGCTGAAAGCAGCTAACAGAAGTTGACTTTTTCCGGTAAACTCTTCCTTTCTAAGGAGAAAGCAGCTGTCACTACGAGAACATTATCTCAGAGAAGCAGAGCGGTCCCCGTGTCTAGAACAACAGTGGACTGAAAAAACATTTTCCTAAAACAGTGCTCAGAATTTTTTATCTCTTTTTCTATATCCACTCATGAAACATCAGGAAAAATGATTTTTTTTTTTTTTTTTACTGGGAGCAACAGTTCTCCTGGCACAGGAAAGTTTGTTCCTGCCCACACAGTCCAGAGCTGCTGGAAACACCAATTCCCACCTAGAAAACCTCCAGGCAATGCAGTTTGTGAGACACAGCCAGGAAAAATGCATGATATCCAGGCAGCTGCAGATTCTTCTGTTTCAAGCACCAAAGGGGAACTTTGTGATCACATTTTGGTCTAGATTAAAACATAAGTTTTAACTCACCAACGGGGAGGCTAAGAATCTATCACAGAAGAGGTGCTGACAAAGCGTAACCTAGTCAGTTGTTATGGCTCAAATGAACCTCATAACAACTTCACCTTTTTCTGTTTTTCTTCATGAAAAACAGAGGACATTTTTATACTGGTGCTTAGCACTCTCCTTACAAAGTAAGATGCTATCCTTACAAAGTAAGATGGAATAGCTAGAAAATCCACATGTCCTCCCATTGCTCAGCAAAGGGAGTCCATGCTTCCATAAACTCTTAACTTGGGGTCAATAATGTCTCAAAGGAATGACGAAAAGCAATTAATTGGCATAATTTACTGATTGAGGGGTTCCCCCCCACAACAGGTTTGAAATGGCAACTTTCTACGCATTACAAGCAGACTGGATGCTGTTTTCTTCCTAAAGTTTGCATAAAACCAGAACAGGTGAGTGTCGTGTTCTCTGCCTCTTGGAATAGAGACATCACCACATGCTCACACCCAACCTGGACGTAACCTTTAGTGCCAGGGAACAACACACACACCCAGTACACACACACACACACACACACACACACGCACACACACGCACCCCCCACTGCTTAAGCTAAAAATCCCCAAACCACAGGCTAGAACCCTCCATGCTCACGGCTTAAGGCATCCTAGGAGAGATAAGCGGCATCTTGCACACTGCAGGCATCCTGACTGCCCACTTTCAGTTTAGTACAGTAAAAATGTAATTTATGGAGAAGTTACGGAAGTCACACGTACAGAAAAGGAGGGGGATCATAGAATCCTTAAGGTTGGAAGGGAGCTCAGAGGTCATCTGGTTCAACCCCCCTGCACACGCAGGGTCACCTAGAGCACATGGCAGCATCCAAGCGGGTTTTAAAGATCTCCAAAGAAGGAGACTCCACAATCTGCTTGGACAGCCTGTTCCAGGGCTCTGGCACCCTCACTGTTAAGAATTTTTTCCTTAAGTTCCTGTAGAACTTTTGGCGCCTCAGCTTGTGGCCGTTTCCTCTAGTCCTAGCGCTGTCCACCACTGAAAAGAGGCCGCCCCCCTCCTCCTCACTGCCTCCCTTGAGGTATTTATACACGCTGATCAGGTCCCCCCTCAGCCTCCTCTTCTCCAGGCTGAACAGGCCCAGCTCTCTCAGCCTTTGCTCACAGGGCAGATGTTCCAGGCCTCTGATCATCCTGGTAGCCCTGCACTGGACTCTCTCCAGCAGCTCCACATCCCTCTCGTACTGGGGAGTCCAGAAAAGCTCCAGGAAAAATGCCCCAAAAGCCTGCTTTTAGAGAAAGAAATGAGTCTGCAAGGACTCTGAGGGCTCTGAAAGCTGTGCACCCACTGGAAGCCTGGCTTGCGGAAAGCACATAACGAAAGCCACGGCTGAAGGCTACTCAACATCTTCTAGACAAGAGGCCTTTCTTCTGGAAATGGACATCATTTAATCACACAAGAAGAAATCCCTTCTTTACTGCCCGTCAAGCAGTCTCTCAGCAGTACAGCACATGCTCCAAAGAAACGAGGATTTCGTTGGTGGTGGTTTGTTTGTTTGAGTAGAACTTACGCCTCGCTCGCAGAGCAGCATCAGCCATTTCAGACACACCTGGAAACTCCTGGCTTGCTTAAAAACTCCTGGCTTGCCTTGGGCCATCCCAAAACGGCAAACCCACATGAAGCTAACGGCTGTGGGTGCTCAGCACCCCACCCGCGAGGTGGCCAGCAGCAAACGCGTAGGGACAAGCAGGAAAACACGGCAAAAACGGGTATTTTCCCCGCAGGCCGCTCCGGTTCTGCCGGTTGGGGCCTCGTGCTTCCTGCACAGGGGAAACGGCTTCATTTCTTACCAACGCCCTTTCCTGGCTCCCACTGCCCTGCCGGCATTCCCAGCACATCCCGGCCCCCGCGGCACCCCCTGCAAACGGCCCGGGGCTCCAGCGGCGCCTTCCCGGCGCCCAGGGCGGCCTCTCACCTTCACGAGCCACATGCCCGTGTTCTGCTTGGCCCCGCTCAGGTCCAGCTCGCCCTTCTCGCTCATGGCGGCGGCGGGAGGGCCGGGAGCCGCCCCCGGCGAGCACGGAGGGGAAGGAAGCGGGAAAAGGAGGCGCCGGGCGCCGTCCCGCTGCCGCCGCCGCCGCCCGGACGCACATAGGGCACGCACCGCGGAGCGACGGTGGCCGCCGCGGACCAACTTCCTCCGCCCGGCGCGGCGCTTGGTGGCTCCGCGGGTTCGAGACCCAGGGCCGGCGGGATGGCTCCAGCCCGGGCTCAGGGACAGAAGGGGCAGGTGGAGAGGGATTTTTCCCTATCCCCCCCCCCCACAGTGTGTAAAAGATGATATTTAAATATCTGCAATGGGGAACTTGCTTCAGGGAGCAGCAAAGTGGCAAATGGCCGGAGTCTCTTACACCACAAAAATGCCTTAAATCAGGACAGATTTGAGCAAGCCTCTGCTTTGAGACAGGAGTATCACATTGGGGACCCGCAGTATTACCCCTTTCAACTCTATTTTTGGTTTCTGGCCCTGTCAGCAGGGAAGCTTTCCACATCTCCAGGCGACTTTTCCCAAGTCGCAGCTGGAACTCGGAATTTCTCCTTCAGCTCACGTTGGCTGTGGGAAGCACTTCACTGCGTCCCTTTCTGCCGCTACCCGCTACTGCTGTGTCTCCCTTTAGTGTCTCCCCACTGCACTAGAGAAACCTAATTCGTTCCATTTTCCCTCCTAGACCATATTTTCCCCAACCTCAGGCAGTTTCCATGGGTCTCCGAGCTCTCTGCGGCTCTGCTTTACATCCTGCTCCAAGCGTGGTGCCCGGGAATGAGGGACATTCATAGGCAAGCACCCAGACAAGGGAAGAGGGCAAAGCTTTTTGCATGCCCCAAACAAAAGCGGTGAACAATGAAGTATTCCAACTAGGATTAATTCATTTTTTTCCTTTTTTTTTTTCTTTATTTTTTACAATTAGGAGTGCACGGTGTCGTGCCTCGCTGGAGAAGCTGCTCCGTGGGAAACCGTGGCTCCTGCTGGAGGCACAAGCCACAATAGGAAAAATGGTCCCTAACAGCCTGGCGCTCCGGAGGCTCCGCTGGCGAACGGGAGGAGCAGCCGGATTCCCCTCTCCAGGCCCGTTCCCATGGAAACCAAACTTAAAGGGAAAAGGCGAGAGGAAAGGAGGGTGTTCATGAATTCCTCGTTTAAGAGCCGAGACACTCGGTGCCGCGATCCAGGGATCCGGAGACCGAGAGGCCGCGGCGCAGTCGGCAGCTGCGGGCGGCTTCTCTTCATCGTTCTAATAGTTGCAGCCTGCCAGGGGTGGCCTGAAATCTCCACAATAATATTAATATAAGGCAAAATCCAGAGCACCAAGGGGCTGGGGTGGTCCCGTTGAGGGCGAAGGGAGTTTTGTGTTTCTGAGCTCCCTCAAGGCCGGAGCAGCGCAGGGACTCCCCGGAGCTGGCGCTGATCCCGCCTGAACGGTCGGATAAGGGCACCAGGAGATGACTTTAGGTGGAAAAGCCTCTCTGGGATAGGATGGGAGCTTCCAGAGGGAAGGAAGAAGACCGTAGGAAAGAGCGAAACAGCAGAGAGGTTGCTTCAACGTAGTCCTTGTACTCCATCTGAGGTGAAGAAGATGTGGGATGGTGATAGTTCATAAACATCCTCAGGAAAGTCATGATGAAAACTACATTATTTTACATTTTTCTTGGTGAGGGCATCTCCCTGGGGAAGCAAAGCAGGCTGTGCACCGAAGGGAATAAAACGGAGCACACGCTAATTAGTGTGCTGTGAGCTAATGTGGCATGGAGATCCATAAAGTTCCTTCTGCAGATGGCCCCAAACCTTCCCCATCGGGTGTAGCAGCAGATGACCAGCAGCTTTCATGTGCCTGATCAAACAAATCGGCTATAATAACACAGTACTGCAAGCGTTCAATCACACCAAGCGGGGAGGTCTCAGCTTGTATTTTGGCTTACAAACAAGGCGGAGTGTGTGCCTGGAATTTTAACAAGGATGAACACGAAAGACGGAGCCGCAGCCTGGCTCCGCTTCACGCTCCGCTCTGAGCCTGGTTCCCATCCCCATGGCAGAGGAGGCGGCCCTGCAGGTTTGTGGCATAAGGGCCATGCAGGGCGGAGAGGGGTCGTGGCTCCTCACTGCTCTCTTGTGTCTTTGCAGTGAGCATTAACATGACCCTTCCTGCCTGAATGGCTCTTGCTCTTGCTCTGAGACACCAGGATGAGGACACGGGGCCAAATCAGCACAGCTATGGCAGATGTGAGCATTGGGAAACGTGGCAAGAGGACAGATGCTGACCCAGGGATGGGGGAACACGAGGTGGGACTCCGTGAAACCTGCGAAGGTCCATGAAGCGAGTTGAGCAGGTCTCAATGCACGAGGCAGATCTCAGCCCACAAGAGTGACTGTGAGTCCACAAAACGCTTTAAGGCACAGTCAGTGAAGCCACATGTCTTCCCAGGCCTTGTGTGGCTGGGGAGCAGCCCGGGGACATGCAGGAGTGGGAAGAGTTTGGGATTGCCCAAATTGGACTGGTCTGAGAGCCAGCAAGCCCTAAAAATCAGAGTTGACAACAACCTCCTTCCTGCGGCCTCATGCAGCCCGCTGAGCTTGCAGCTCAGAGAGAGGTATCCTAGATCAAAGGTTTCACCTGTTTTTGTGACTTCTCATTCTTTCCTCTGGATTCCTTCCTGACTTCAGAGGAATCTCTCCATCTGCTCACAGAACAGCAGTGAGGTGCTTATTCTGTTTCTACCTGCTGATGCCAAGGATGTTGTAGGACAACTACCTTCCTGGTGGTCATGCTTGATGCCCTCTGATGGAGGACCATGTGACCATTTCGTGTGCAAGTGACTGCTGCTAGGTTCAGGATATTTCCACGTTTAGTTATCCTCATGTTTTCAGAAGGCATTTAACAGGACAAGGTAATGATTTCAGCTCCTTTCCCCTGCAGATGTGACAAAACCCTGCCCATGACTTTTAGCTTCACCATGTCCTGGAGAAGCTGAGTGCCTCTGGCATCTGGATGCATCCAGAGCTCACGCACACAGGACCTGTGCTGAACTCCAAAGGAGGGAAGCGTTTGGATTTGGATCCAAGGCTAAACTCTACAGCCAGGCACAGAGCAGGACCTTGCAGAAGCTGCCTTCCCCTCATGAGCCTTTTGCCAGAAAAGAGGCTATTTCACCAACTGCCACTGCTCTGACTTCACTCACTCCTGCCAGCCAAACTCCTCATGAACAAATGAAATCGCTTTCACAGAGTGCTCATGTAGAAGATGGGGAAAACAGAGTGAGACTGAGGCAGAGCTTCTCGCCCTCATCCCAAAGCAAGCAATGGGCAGGTGCCCCCCGGTCATGACGCAGCCCTGCCCCTCTGCACAACATAGCTCAGCCCTGCCGACGAGCTGCAGTCTCTCCTGTAGCCCCAGTGTCTGATTTTGCAGTCAGCAAAGAATACACTGCTCCCAAAGTCTGCAAGAATAAAAACATCCATCCAGAGCAACCATCAAAATTTAGACCCCCAGGGCACCCCCCTTTCCAGCTCCAATTACAATTTGTTATTCCCTTTTCAGCTGCTCTGTGTAACCTCGGAAAAGAGAGGAGATAACACGGGAAGAGGTAAAACATCACCTGGGCAGAATGAGATCTCTTGCATTAGAATGAGAGAAGAACAAACCCTGAGTAACTAATTCCCAAAACAGAACTTGAGCTTTCGAACTGCACGTCTATTTCCTTTGGCAATGAAGGTCTTCAGAGGCTACCAAAACATGTGCTGCAGCTGGTGAGTTTTCTGATTGTCTTTGAACAATACATGAGTAACAGCCTGTTCGCCCCAAACTGTTCCATGTCAGACCATGGCAGGGCCTCACGCTCACAGCCTGATATCACTGATATTAGCCACTATAGAAAACTAAGCATTACACATTTGTCTGAAAGGTTCGTCAAAAAAGCATTCCTGATCAGGAGGCAATCTTCATTCTGAATTCTTTTTCTGTTCTCTGTGTTTATACCACATCTATTTATGTATGGTATACATTGGAAAATGGGCCAGGGTTCAGGTGAGTGCAGCTGCAGCTGTGCTTGCAGTTGTTTCATCCATATCATGTCCTCCTTCGTGTTCGTAACGTACAGCGAGTTTGAGCACAGGCAGCTTGGCCTCTTGCTTCTTTGGATCCTCTTTGTAGCGAGGAAGGAAAAGGAAAAAAAAAAAAAGAACAAATTGAAAGATGCAAAGATGCAGCTGCAAATGAATAAAACACCTGCCAGAGAATTTGAGAGGTGCTTTGTCTGAAGCTAATCTAAAATTGTTTCTGAAATAGTGACTATAAAATTGACATTACTGCTTCAAGTCCCTTTTGCCTCTCTCTGATATAAGAAAGTGTTACCTAGCATTTTTCACCAGCATCTCTCAAAAAAGGGTTTTAAACCTGTAACATCATGAACCAAGGAAGAGAGCAAAGGTAATGTGAGCTCCGTGCAGTCTGCTGCTCTCTAAAGAGTGTTTTCATTGTAGCTGAGAGGCAGGTGCTACGGAGAACTGAGTCCTACCTATTTTCCAGTCCTTGAGCCTCTATGTTTTGTCTGATCCTTGCAGTTTCTCTAGTGATGTACCACCTCAACATGAGAGGTCAGCAACTCTTGCAGTCCCTTAGCTTCTGGACTTGGTAGCTGCTTCGTGAAGAGGAAGACATTTTCTGTTCCGCTACCCTAAATAAATAAATATATATAATATATATATAATGGGTTTATTTTCCTTGGGTTATAATTAAACAGCTTTGATAATGTGCCAGAAATTATGTAAGTATTAATCACGTATTGTTGCCAAGGTGTTTTATTGATATATACTGTGTTGTAGAGGAGTGCTGTTTTGCCGAGGGAGCCATCCTGTCATCCTTGGATGAGAGCCTATGTGTGTGGTGTGTGCTCAAACAGCATTCGTGATCAGAAGAACAAATCCTGGTGGCTGCTGAAGACGAACGGGAAGCTGCTGTTGGGAAACCAGCCAGGCTCTTGTGTAGGGGCTGCATCATTTATGACCATCTCGACCGGCTGACAAGTTATTGCAACTGCCTGTGATCGACAGCACGGGCAGAGCCATTTGGGGGCTGTGCATAGGACTGCAATAAAAACCTGCCCAGGGAGGCTGTGGAGTCTCCTTCTCTGGAGCTCTTCCAAACCCGCCTGGATGCCGCCCTGTGCCCCGTGCTCTGGGTGTCCCTGCTGGAGCAGGGCGGGTTGCACTAGGTGATCTCTAGAGGTCCCTTCCAACCTCAACCATTCTGTGATTCTGTGAAAAAAAAACTCTTAGTTAGTGGGTGCTGTTGCTTCAGAGCTGACCGCTCCAGTATCCCACAATGCCACCTATGTAAGTGCTAAATTTAAGGGAAAGCAACCACTGGTGCTTGTGCCTGGCCCCATATCCCATCCTCGAGTCTGGTTGTAAGGCAGACCTAGCACCTCCTCTAACATGTTCTGAATGAGATAACACATCCAAAACATCAGAAGTGGCTGCTGCATCACTCCTGCTAACCCCATGGGATCCCTTCTAAGTCTTTTCGCTTGGTGCCTGTTGACCTTCACTTTCAGTTCTCTTTCCTCCCTAGCTCTGACTGGTTGCAGTCTTCTAAAACCACGCTAAAATCTAATAAATGCTATTATTGCAAAATGGTTCATCTCCCTATTCCGTAAACTAACGATGATATTACTGACCCAAGTGAAATATGTTCATTTTACTAGAACAATTTCCTACTGAAATACATTGAATAAGGCTGAAACAATAAAAATGTTACAGATCTACAATCAAATTATATTTTACTGGGTTTTGTTGATGAATGAGGTTAGATAAGGTCTGAGATTTTGCCTTCTACTTAGTTATTATGAATTAAACATGAAAGCAGAACAGAAATGGCAATTTAGGCAATGGGATCAAAATAAATAGAAAGGAAACAAGAGAAAAGACAAGAAAATCCAGTTAGAAGGTGGGTTCCAAAGGGCAGTGAGAGGACAGGGACTCCATCTCACCTTGGGTCACTTTATTTTCTCCTTCTGGTAAAAGCCTCTGAACTCAGGGATTGGGGAAAAGAAAGTTGGTGATTTGGGGACTGTTCATCACCAGAGACTCTTTCTTCATAATCTACTTATTGCCAGAAAATCCAGGCTCTTTATTCTGATTGATTTCTCGAGGAGATCCAGTCATTTGGCAACAGCAGAGCTCAAACAGGCACTTAGAGCTTGCAGGATGCTTCCGTGAACTTCTCTCCAAGTTCCCAGATGGCTTCACACACACTTGGCCTTTTCAGACAGTCACCATGATCAGGAGCTTTTCTATCGTATGTAATCAAGGAAGAAGCACAGAAAATTTATCTACCCTAATTTTTATCACCCTCTTGCCTTGTTATTATGGTATCTCTTGCTACCACTCACTGCAATCAACTCTTAGTCCTGATTTTTTTTTCACATTATATTTTTATTGTATTTTTTTATATGCACTCTCTTAAATAATCTTGCTGTTTGTTACAAGCTTTCAAGGCTTGCACATTACATTCTTTGCCTTTCTTACACATACACATTTCTATAATGCTCTTCGGGATGGGATGTTCCACCCTTTCCCTCCTTGCTTCATGGTGCAGATGTGATCCGTGCCTGCAGCACATTACCTGTTCATTCTTTAGAGAGCAAATGAAATGCAATCCTTTTAGGAACACCCTGATACGAGCCACTGTCCTGCCTTCAAAATCTCTGCCTCTACTGCCTGATAGCCTACTGATTTGCCATTAAAGATTTGCTATCGTTGCAGACTCTGACTAAGCTGTCTCGCAGATAAACACCAAAGGATGCAACTGGATGCAGCTGAGCTTTGTGGTTATCTCACCGTCCCTGCTCTGTCTTGCTGTGCTTCACAGGCATTCTCAATACTCTGGCCACAGTTGAAATCCTACGTATCTGATACGAAGTTTAGACCAGCACTAAAATCAGGCACTACTGTTGTCCTCAGTTGGTGGCATGTTGTGTTGGGATGTAACATCTTCCTAAGAAAAATGTGGTTGAATTACCTGAACTGTCTTGGGGAGATTTCCTAAACAGTGAGACAGGAGTCATCCTGGCAGTGCTAGGAGTAACAAAGTCAGAATTCTTGTCAATTTGTGTCTCTAGTTTGATTGATTTTGTGTTCTTCCTTTGGCTTTATAAAGCTTCTTCCATGTCCTGTAGATTGATAGTCCTGTGCAGCCTTTTAGTGAGGCTCTGATTCTTTAATCTTACTGATAGACTTTACTGAGATTGCTTTCTTCAAAGACATTGAGCAACTAATAATGTCCAAGATTACCCTCACTGTCAGAGCTGGTTGAGAAACACCAACTTGGTGTTGGTTGAGAAACGCCCAGTGGGTTCAAAAGTGAGAAGAGGTAGTGAAATGAGCAGCTCTGAAGAACAAATCCCAGCCAACAGAAGGGTATTAGAGGCAAAAATATTCACAAGCGAGTACTAAAGAACACGGCTTGCATCCAAGGGGCAATGGAAGGTGCAAGTGTGAATCATCCTTGTTTCTGCTGGCCATGATGCTGCTTGGAGCCTGGTGTTTCCTCGGGCATCCATTTCATTCTCAGCAGTCATGAAACTGTCATGAGTTTCAACTGTGAAATCTTAAATAGCGTCTTCATTAAAGCCTTACAACTTTTCAACATGTAGAAGGGGGTTCAAATGGAAAAAAAAAAGAAAAAAGAAGGAAAGTTACAAGGACTCGATAAGCATGTGGCAGAGCCAAGACATCAGTGACAGAGCCAAGATTAAATTTCTGGAACCTTTTCTCCTTGCCCTTTTGTCCTGATATCTAAATCATACAAAACCATGCTGCTGCTGCTGAAGGAAAGCCAGGCAGAGGGAGTCCCTTGTGCTTGCCAGCCCATCATGGGCTTTCTAGCCAAATCCACCACAGAGGGAAATCTCCCACTATACTAGAAAAACAGACAATATGAAATCATCATCATCATTGCACACTAAAACTTGGCTTTTGAAAATCAAGGCAGGTCATGCTAAGTGTCCTCACATCTCAATGAGTCGTTTGTCTGGCGTAAGCTCCGTTGTGAGCACTTTGGGGTCATCACATTTTTTCCCTCTTGTTTGATTATTTGATTCAGCCACAATTACAGTTTTGATGGGAGACTTTGAAGTGGCTGTTTGAGCAGCAGGCAGACTCACATGGCAAATGTAGGAAAAATGTGCAGCAATTTCCTCTGAACCAGGTGTGTGCTTATCTGAGAGGTCGGTGCCTAACAAAAGGTGTGGATATTAAACCGTCCATTGCCTCTGCTGAACGACAGTGAAAATTATTTCTGACAGCCATTCAAGGCCAAAATCTGTGCAGCTCTTAACTAGAAAATTTCCTCGTATTGTGAAAATATTGTGACACATGCTCAGCCTAAGAAATCATTGACAACTTGTCAAAGAAATCTCAGCCCTAATAATTACCTCTAACCTCTAGGAAAAAAAGTGCTAGATATTCACTCTTCTCTTAGGAAATGTAACATTTGTCACAGCTAATAGCATTATTTTTTGAAATTTACAGCAATTGCCCATTCTG
Organism: Nothoprocta perdicaria; assembly: GCF_003342845.1. Taxonomy (NCBI): domain Eukaryota; kingdom Metazoa; phylum Chordata; class Aves; order Tinamiformes; family Tinamidae; genus Nothoprocta; species Nothoprocta perdicaria. The sequence goes on from NW_020455485.1 coordinate 155,283, forward strand.
ACCTTCTCTAGGAAGGTAACTTGCATAAGCTGTTTTTGAGAGTGTAGAGAGAGTGGTGGCTGTAGCCGATTCCCATTCTTCCACAGTCATTAGGTTGTACTTGTAAACAGTGACCCCAAAATAGAAACACGAGTGTTGCTTAAACACCTCGTATTTGGTGTGAAGAAAGCAGCTCCAAAAGCAGGGGCAGATCCTCCAGCCTCTACTCAAGTGACTCATCTCTGTGCACACGAGTGGAGCTGCCAGCCTCTGCATGAGGCTGGAGGTGCAAGTGTGTGTTGCATGGGGACAAGGTGGATGGCTTTGGGGTGGCTGGTCCTCTGCACGTGTCCATGAGCCTACAGTCAGTCAAGCGTGGAGGGGTGTGCATAAAAATGGTAAAAAACAGCAAAACAAGATTAAAAGATGCCTTCTTCCACCTAAACGCACTCTCCATCATATGCTATGTTCTGCCTTATAAGGCGTTGTTTTGCTTATTAAAAGGCTTCCCTGAAGAAAATCATTAACATTGAAAGCCAAGACAGCCAAAGGTTGAAAGGGCCCAAAATTTAGACTGCCCACACAACATTATTTCTGTACATCTATGTTTCTGCATTATAATAGAACATTGAATGTCATGATTACATAGCATTTAGCTTGTTTCCCTATGGGAAGGAGGCTTATGCGATCATGCTGCCTGTGTAGGTGTGTGTCTGCTTGACAGTTGTATCCTCCTCAGCTTTTCAAACCATCAGTTGGTTTCAGCCAAATTTGAGAGAGGGACAGAAGTCTCAAAAAGAATATATTGCCACAGGTATGACAGGTCAGTGTGAACTCAGCCCTTATTAGATATCTCATGAAGCAACCGGAGGGAGAGGTGCTAAAAACACTCCAAGCCTGTGAAAAGCCCCATATTTTGTTACACATTTATATACACATATATATTACACACATATATACATATGATATTAGGCAAATCAAGTTTTATCTCCCATGCAATTTACCTCTTCTATCCTGCAGACAAACCCCTCAGAAGGGACCAGGACACAAAATCCCTCTGAAAGAAGGAGCTGTGGGGAGAAGAGCGATACTGCTGAGTCTGAAGGACCTAGCTCTCTTTATTTTTGTTTTAAAACGGTTGGTAGGAGCTAGTTGTAAAATAATGAACATGGATTGCCATGTGGCTCGTTTGATCTAGACCTGACAGCCATAAGCTCTGTTCCAGTGCAGCCTCTCCCCCTGGGACCTGCAGCTCTCTTTGTCTTCCACAGCACTTTCTGGTAATTACTTTTTGATCGGGTTGGGAGGCTGGAAATGAGCAGAAAACTGACACCAATTAGGCCAGGGAGATGCTTGTCCTCCAAAGAAAGAGGTAAAGAGGGTTTTTGTTTTCCAAGGGAAGAGGCTGAAGGAGGGATGGGGCTGAACTGAACAAGAAACTGTAGCCAGGAACCAAGATTGCTAGCCAAAAACGAGCTCTGATCTAAAACTACTGCTTAAATAAAATGATATTGTACTAAACAGAGAGATTCTACATTCCTTGGATTTGGAACAGTGATTTTCAGACCTAAGTGTATATTGGGAGCAAGTGCTCTGGGTTTAATTAGATCTGTGTCTGAGCTGGGCCATCTGATGGCAATGATGACAGCTGGTACCTATGGACTATAGAGAGGATATTAGTGGTTATCTCCTAAGGGGAAAAGAGAGGCAGATAATTGGTAGAATGATAGCAGCATAATAGAGCATGGAGAGATGCTCTCCATGGAGAGATGGAGTGAGCATGGGGAAATGAGGAGGACTGTAACAGACTTTAAAACTTTAGTATTCAGAAGAACGATGACATGTAATTCCCAGACTCATCTATGGAAGGTTTTGCAGGTTTTCTTTGAGAACCTGGGCCTAGAGATCAAGAGATGAAAATGCTACACTGTGAGATATATGTCCCGTTGGAAACACTTTATGTGAGCTGACTTATACAGAGAGTTGGAGATTGTAGCCCTTGGTATGCTGAGAAAAATGTTTTTTTTTTCTTTTGCCTTCATAGCTGCAAAGTTATGCCCACTATATTTCAAATTCCTCAGCATTTGGCAGGTCTTTAGTATCTCTGCTTAGCTGCTAAACTGCGAATTCTACCTTGTAAAGAGTTTTTACCTCACTTTGCAGCCAAAATTGCTCAGCTTCTGATTTAGGGATGTGTAGCAGTCAAAATAGGATGATGCCTCTGCTGCCTGCATCTTTTCTAGTCTCGCTCATTGCAATACAGATGCTGGTGGAGGTTTCTGTCTTTCCTGTGGGCTAAAAGCCAGCCAGGAGATTATAAATCCACTATTGGTCAGGGTTTCTGCTCTGGGAAAAGGATGTAGGGTATTTTAAAAAGGATTCAGGAGGTCTTAAAGGCGAAAGCTCAAGGTCCATGTTCCAGAAGGTAAAAATCTCCCCTTGGGCTCTGCTCACCTTCCTTACTAAGGAAGATCACCTTAGCAAGGTGCAAGGAGCAAGAGCAGATGAGCACTGTGATAAGGTAGCTCCTTCCACCCTCAGCTTTCCAGGACTTGGATAAGTGGGGTTAGAGATATAGGGATGGGATGGAAACTTCACAGGTTGCCATAGCTGATGACCAGGCATCATTTCTTCCTAACAGTGACTCGGTGACATCCATCTCTCAACATCCTCTGAGATAGCAGACCACAAGTTTTCCACAACCACAAACACTGAGAAGACTGGTGAAGGAGATTGGACCATCCATGTGTTTGCAAACCTGCTCAGCCTGGCCTTGCTGCAGCTCTGCCTGCCAAAGGCAGGTAATCTCACCCGGCCCCTCTGCTGCAGCTTTGCCACAGAAAGTTCCTTGGAGCTGTTCCTCCAACTCCAACCTGTCCCTCCTCAGCGTGTGTGATCTGAGGGAGTCCAAGGCCTGCAAACTGGGGTGGATTTGCCAATAATAGAAGTGCTTCCCTGGTAGTGGTGAGACATATCTTTGCCTCTCCTGAATTTCAATCCATATTCCCAACCACAGCTTCTCGGCAACCGGAGATGGAAATTATTAGCAGTGAGCTTGTTCCCTGAAATACTTGAAAAAGGAAAATAATGAGACTGTAGGTGGATTGGAGATAACCCCTGAGACAGGTTATGCCAGCTGACAGTGTTTTTCAGAAAAGCCATGAACACACGGAAAGGAGGGCATCTCATTGACCAGGTTTTAGACAAACAGATCTCAAAGCATCTCTTTAGCAGATCTCACAGCTCTTTCCCCTTTTAGCTCCTGACCATACACAGGTTCTGCCAGAGCAGGCTCTGTTATAGGTGCTGTGCAGCTCCATCTTCCTCCAGTCTTCACAAGAGCCCTGCTCATGGGCACCTGCGAGAGCACAGCTCGCAGCCATCAGCACCATGATCCTGCAGCAGGTGATGGTCACACTGCCTCCTGTCCCAAAAAATTCAGTCTGACACCTGGGTCTCCCTCCCACCCTCTGCAGCCGAGACCTGGGTTAAATGAAGATGTTGAGGAGATGGTGCTTGATTAAAGTCAACAGAAGTGCCAGAGGCTCAGATGTGATTCATGAACCTTGTTGGATGCTCACATTTTCCTAATAAGCTCATTGCCTGTAGACATCATAATAATGACTAAAATAACTGTATGAAGCTTTTTGCATTGGCCTTGATTTCTCTAACTTTGGAAATACAATTTTTTTTTAAACTTTCTTTTTTGTGGAAGCTTTTAAAAATAATGCAAACATGCAAATATCAAAGAATTAATCTTGAAGCATTGCATTCAGTAAGCGACCATGAGCATGTCCACTCTCGTCTCTCCTGTTTTCATCTTTTATACTGTTTTGAAGAAGCAATTAAAACCTCTATGACTTTTGTAGTAGACAGAACAGACATGAACAGCCTCTGACCAAGGGATCCAATGCATGAATAGATATGTATTTTTCACTTTAAAGCAACTGAATTCTCTGACAAGTTACCAAGGAAACACAAAGTTTTGGAGACTCCCTTATTTCCCCAGAACACCCCTGAAGTCCTTGAGGTAAGAGGCACCTGAGCACTTGTTTGGCTCCTTCACACTTTGATCTCCAGAACCAGGGCTATGCATGGGGGTACATTCTCAGATGTTTTCTTAAGGAGGTGTAAAGTGGAACTGAACTGCAGCAAGCAGTGTGATATTGCACACTGTATTGATCAAGACTCTGTCCATGTGCCTGCCAAGGGTCTAGAGTCATGACACCATGGACATTTCCCAGGGTAATTTATTTTTTAATTTTAATTTTAATTTTAATTTTAATTTTTTCCTAGGGTGATTTATGTGATTTACCTCTGGTTATACGTGAGTCATGAAGGTCCACTCACCGTGGTGAACACAGGCAAGTTCTCATTCTTGGCGCTCTGTTTGGATGGGCTGTCTGCAGGGGTAGAAGGGGTGCAGCTGCTATAGAGCAAACATATCCACACATGGCATTTAGAGAGCATTTCACTTTCCGTCTCAGGCCTATTATTTGTATTCTGCTTATGTGCTCTTAATGGCTGAGCCTCACCTGGATCACAGAAGATATAAGTTGCCTTGGAAACGGCAGCAGATCCTTGCTAGTTACTAGAGAGCGTCCTCCGAGCCGAGTGTGCTTTGCACACATCAGGAGTCAGGTGGTGTTCGTTCCCTGGAGTTGCTGTTTCTCATCGTGCCTTTTCTGCCCAGATGTGGACTGATTGCTTTAATTTGCAGCCTCTTGATTCTCCGGGAACACTCTGGGGAGGAAAATGTACCAGGAGCCAGCAATGAGAGATGGGCTTGGCCAGCTTCATGCAGCACACGCATTTCTCTAGGTAAGGGAAAACCTTCATTGGCTTAATAGGAGAGGTACAAAGCTGCCGAATAGAAAGAAAAAGAAGGAAAAAAAAAAGAAAAAAGAAAAAAGAAAAAAAAAAAGTAGTGTAAAGGATCATTTGTCTTCTATGGCCTCAATGCAAATGCACTCCAGGCCTCCTGCTTTTAACATGGTCCAGTCTGAGATGGAGCAGACCCCAGATAGAGGAGCAGTCCCTGCTTCTCTTGCTGGACACATTCTGGTTGCTGTGCCTGATTATTGGGCAAGATACTCACCAGCAAGCCTGCTTGTTGCTAGAAGGGTTATGGAACAGCTCACGCCAAGAGATTTTGGCATGTGGCTTGTTCAGGTGGTCCAGTTATGTCCCTCTTATAAACTGTGTCTAGCTGGAAGAGCTGTAAGTCCTCCTTGTCATCCATAACTCCTCCATACACCACAGGAGGAGGTAAAAGGCAGGTGGAAGAGAAGGACGCCAAGAAACACAACACAAAACCACAGTAAAGGCAGTGTCAGGGAAACCCTGCCCTTGTCCTGTCCTACAAAAAAGTCTTTTATTAGCAGTCACGGCTTCTTTTCCAATAGCAGCCTCTACTGGAATCCTGGAGATTCCACTCCTAAACTCATATTGGGCTCCTCAAAATTATATTTTAGAGGTCTCCTTCCAAGGGACGAGTGTTTAGGAGCAACCATACTTAGCCTCTCTTTGATGTATCCATAGAGAACCCCATTCCCAGAAAACCACTTCTGGAGGATTTCATATGGAAGAGAAGGAATTTGGCAACAGAGCTTTGAAGAGATACACAGCCTGGGATATGAGCCCCTTCCAGAGTATACCTTAGTGTATGCTACAAGTCCTGCTCCATGGACAGGGATGTCACCTAACTGGACAGAGAACTCTTCCAGAGATGAGTAGGTGACCCTTTCCAGGACTTGCCATGACACCTTCCGCACAGAAGGTGGATTTCTAGCACCACGGGAGCTTCCCAGACCTCATATAACACAAGCTCAAGCAGGTCTGGGTCTTGGCTGGCCAGTAGCATCTCCCTCCTGGACATGAGACAAACTTTGTTGGACCAGAGCGCCCCACAAAAGGTTATGTGGGTAAAATGGCTGCTGGGCTCATGCTTCCCAAAGGGATCATAAAACATTACCCCCAAGCAAGACAAGATTTGCAAAACTGGAGAAGTAGCAATAGGAAAGGAGAACAGAGAATAAGAAGTAGTTGGTGAAATGGTTTGACTAGTCTGATAGATGATGCAGCACAGAGGAAGCCTCTCTGGAGCTCTGTGACATTTAGGGCGCCTGTTTTGAGGAGGCAAACAAAGTGAAGGGCCATAGGTTTTAGATCACTACCCCACAAGTTGGGCTTTCCCACAAAACACCATCTCGACTTTTATAGCGCAATATATAGCCAAAGCCTTGGCTCTTCCTGCTCCCTGGGAAGCAAGCTCAGTGGAAATTCGCTGCCATTGAAACTGTACAAAAAAAAAAAAAAAAAAAAAAAGTGAAGAAAATTGCTTTCAAATCTGTTCTAGGAGTAAGCCCCGAGTTCAGCAGCAAGGTTGTTATCCTCACGTAAACAAACAATACCAGTCTGCATCACCTGAGCTCCTTCTGAGCAGAAGTGTGGTGGGTGTACCCTGAAAGCCAGTTGTACTCCCTAGAGTGAAGCAGTCCTTATCTGAGGGGGCTACAGAGTCATTACAGATAATACTTAGGAATTCAGCTTCTTCAAGTCCAGCAACATCTACCCATACACTCAGTGGAGGATTCTCTCTTATTCTGAACTTGTTCTAACTCCCAAAAGAGAAAGAATAGCAAATCTGTCACTCTTCCACATGCCTATCATCTCTGAAATGAGGTCAGACCAGAACAAATGCCGAATCGTAAAACACTGGTTGGAAGAGACCACAGGAGGTCTCTTCCTGTGAGATCTTTTGCTCTCCAAAGAAGGAGATCCAGTCTCTTTCTTTGAGAGAGACCATCTTCAACACCAGACCAGCTCAACTGCTAGTTGTTTTCTTCCAAGGCTAGAAAACCTCTGAGGACCCAGGTTCTCCAGCCTTGCTAGGTGACCTACTGAGGTCAGCAGTGTTTTGCCAGTGAAGAACTTTGCCTTCTGTCCTAATGAACCCCCAGGTGACAGCTGGTGGCCATTGCCCCTTGAGGAATGATTTGTCATTACTGAGAGGCACTTGGTGAGATCATGGTGACCCATCTCCAGGTACTTGCAGTTAAATCACCTACAAAGCTTCTCCTTGCCAAACTGAACAAGTCCATCATCCTCAAACATTTCTCTTTGCTTATGTACTCAAGGCACCTCACCAAATGGGCCCACTTACCTGCTGGGCCCACCTGCCTCTCTAAACTTCTACTGGAAACCAGAGTGAAAGGGCCTTTAACTAAAGCTCAGTCCACCAGTGGGGTTAGGGTTAGGATTAAAGTTAAGGCTAGGGTAGGGCTGAGAGAGAGAAAGTCTGAATCAGAGGTAGTAGTGGGGATGGAAAGGAGCTGCTGAAGGAAGGCACTGGCTGCCAAAAGGACTTTGTTGAGACACCTTTGTCACCAGGACCCAGACTAGGTGTCTTTGCTTAGTAAAGCAGCTCAGCCGACCATGAGGGTGAAGGTTAGTTAGGGTTAGGGCCGTGGTGACAACTGAGAGAAAGAGAAAGCTTGGGCCTGGCTTGTGAGTAGAGCTGGGAAGGGGAGCGGGAGTGTCACATCATTCACGCCTGGTTCTTGTGGAATGATTCAATGACTCTGCAAGGTTATTTGTAGCCCTGAAAGCTGCAGGGTTTTACAATGGGGAAGCTTTGGGGGTTATAAAATATGACATTGGCCATCTACTTCACTGGGGCAATTTACAGAGCCCATCTGGGAAATGTCTTCCCCAGATATGAAGTATTTCCTGTGATGGGGAGGTGTGAAAGGGTGTATCCCACAGCCTCTTAAAAAATATGTAATGAGTGGGTTTCTTTTGAAGGAAAATGTTTTGCTTTTTAGGTATTTTATTTTATTTTATTTTATTTTATTTTATTTTATTTTGGGAGAGTAGACCAAACATATTTGAGAGACTCTAAAAATACCTCCAAGGATATTGAGGACAATGTCCACTACTGTATGATGGGTGTAGGTCTCCTTGTGGTGTGCAGGAGGAAGAACATTTGGGATTGTGTAAAACTCGTTATAGGATGTTTTTAAGGGACTAGGGAGAATGTGAGACTTAATATGGGCCATGAGGGGAAGGACTAAGGGTAGGGATCAAGGCGGACTGAGAAGAAGCAGAGGAAAATGCAGGGAAAAGGAGACAAACGGGGCTGCTCAGTAGACTTGTCTGAGCCCTCAACTGCTTCAATCTAGACTATATTGTCGTTAAACCTGTCCCTAGCTGTGTGCAGCGTGGGTGCTGTGTGCTCTGGCGGGCGCGTGTGAACAGCGGCCAGCGTCGGGCTGGACACCGTGGGGGTGGCTCTTGCCAGCAGGGAAAGTCGTTGCTTTTCCGGAGCAGCCTTTGGTGGGACAGGTTTAAGCTTTATACAGTATTGCACTGAATACGATCTATGGGATGTATGACATGGAGTATATTATATTCAAACAGAAAAGGTGGAGAGCTGTGGTTATCTTGTATGCTTGTCACAGGCCTGAGCTCAGTTCCAAAGGCTGCGATTTCATGCGGACACTGGGAATTAAGAGAATGTCAGTCATGCTCTGCATGTCCTGCAACAGCCACCTCAGCTTAAATGAGGGCCTGGAACAACAGCCAGCGTTGTCACATTGCAGCTCCTGAGGAGACGTGTTAAGCCTGGAATTGCAAACACTGGTGGACACCCATGGCTTGGTGTGTTTGCTCTTTCATCCATCCATCCACTTCCATCCCGTCCATCCCTCTGATCCCTGCGGCCTCGCTCCTCCCGGGACTGTGCTCTGCCTTGGAGACGCCTCCACCTCCTGCCTTGGGGAAGCTTTGAGGTGCCAACGAGGTCAAGCTTTGCAGACCACTGATTGAAAAAATGGGTTAAATCCGGTTGCTCTCAGGCACCTGGGAATCCATCTCCACTTGCAAATGGATCGCAGCCGTCTTAAGTCAACATTGACAAATGATCTTTGTGTTGCACAGTGAGTGATACCTTGGCCGCTTTGCTCCTTCACCCTTGTGCCTCTCCAACCCTATCCGACTATTTACCTCTTCTAAGGGTGACCTCTGGGAACCGTTAAAGTACAAGTCAGTAGTGGTGGGATCAAAAGCTGTGTAGAGATGTGTCCATCAGGATCCAGATCCCACATCCTAATCACTTGCAGAGACATTACAATTTAAATAATATAATCTTTCAGTTTGTCTTTAACCCATTTGGACAAGAAACAGGAGAAACCCCACTGTTTATCTCCCAGCAGTATTTGAAGGGAGCATTAACAGCAGTGCAGATCACCCACTTGTGTCCTTAGCATCTAGTAGCAATATTGCAAATCCAGACATTTCATTTAGGTAATTCCAAGGCTTACAATATAAAAAAAATAAAAAGTTATAAGAAAAAATGCTGCTTAATGTCCAGCGGCTGGATACTGCCTGCACAACTCTCAAGGTGATGGCACCATCTGATAACATGCTCATGTGTTCAGATGTTGGTACTTGTTGGGAGGGAGGATGTTAGAGAAAGAAACCAGAAGAGACAAAGAATAAATATGTGGTTTGCCCCAAGGTCAGAAAGTTGTCAAAATACCCAAGTGATGCAACCAGTGGCACTTTTAAGCAGTCTGGGCCAGACACTACTTTTTTATTTTTATTTTTTTTGGAAGTCTGCTTTTGAGAATTGCTTTTGAATATTTATGTCTGGATTGCTTATTTGGAAGAAGCTACAGCCGCAGCTGCTCCCGCTGGAGCGACAGCAGCCCGGGCTGCCGTCTCCTAGAGACCTGCAGTTCCCATGCTTCACAACTCCTTTTTTTTTATCTTTTTTTAAGAAGAAGGCTTGATTTGCTGCATAATGCAAAGCCAACATGATTAGAAAGCATAATGGGATTTATTACTGGTTTAAAGGGCGGTGTAAGACACAGACAGACAGAGCCCCAAGGAGCAGATCAAGCTACAAAATAACTACAGATAGGACCAGAGGAAATAGCCCCAAGTGGCACCAAGGGAGGTTCAAGTCGAGTATTAGGAAAAGAAGTACACTGAAAGAGTAGTCACGTATTGGAACAGGCTGCCCAGCGAAGTGGTGGAGTCGCTGTCCCTGCTAGTGTTCAAGAAATGGGTTGATGAGGCCCTTAGGGACATGGGTTAGCAGGCATGGTGGTGATGGACACACAGTTGCACCTGATGATCTCCAAGGTCTTTTCTAGCCATAATGATCCTCTCATTCTCTGATTCTATGATTCTATGATCAAGACGCTGGAGTAGGAGCCTTTGGCAACTGCTGGGCCAGCTTTGGTTGGAGGAGCTGGAAGCCTAAGAGCTACCACGAGAAGACGAGCTCTGTGCAGGCAACACCTCCATCCTTAAAACTCTGCGTGTGGAAACTCCACATTTATACCAATGATTTTACAAAGTTCCTGCTTCCCTTTGGCCCACAGAGCCAGAAGCATTAGGAAGATGGGTTTTGAGAGGATGAAATGATGGGAGCCAACACCTTCATTCCTCACTGACTTCTGTCTTTGTTAATGAGCAAGTGAGAAAAAATGAGTTGTTAACTGAAAGGCCCTGGTAACTTCTTTTTCCAACTGCTTTCTCTATTCTAGCGGAAAGATAACTGCTTTTGTGGATACAATCTGCCTCCCCTCACCCCGCAGAGCAAAGCTGGAGGAAGGTGACACAAAGAAATACCTATTTTGACAATATTGTTTTTGTGTTATCAACCTGAAAATGTCAGAACCTCCAGGCGCAGCACATCCATTACTGTAAAAGCAGAAACAAAGAATAACTCTCCATATGTAGGTGTTTACATCAGAAAAACAAAGGCTTTTGTCTCAGGTGACAGTGTTGCTCCACCCAGCAATGGCTAAGATTTTTTTTTCTGGCATGAATATCATAGTAGTTCAATATTTTACCTTGAAGACCGAGGAAAAAAAATCTGTAAGTTCTCTTGAAATGTCTTTATTGCCTTTAATTGTGCCTTGATAACAGCAGACTTCTTTTTTTTTCTGTCGTTCTTGTCATTAACACATAATATTCCTTAAAATTCCTCTTAAATATCCTGATTTATCATTTGCCCACCCCATGCTGGCCTTCCTTTTCCTGTTTTTTTCTGTTAATTGTTTTCCACACCTATCTGACCGTACAGAAGAAGGGGAGCTTGGTCTCAAGTGGGAATTATTCCCAACAAATGCATTAATAAATGATCCCTATGTCACCAACCCCAAAGACAAGCGCTTTAATGCCGAGGCTAACAGGCTTTCTGCTTCTGCACGCAGGAAAATCCTCCTGGTATTTTGTCACCAAGCAGAGTCTCCTGATGTGCCTCGAGCCGATGTGTCACTCCGGAGGCCGGCAGCACAGAGCAGCAATCATCAAATGCATTCATTTGGTCGGGAGCTGCCTGAAGAAATGTTACCTAGCAATTACAGCGAGAATTTCCCGCGAAATAAATTCTGTTTCTCAAAAGGAGCTTCTGAAAATCCCCCGCTGACATTTCAGCAGAAATGCCTTACAGCTTGTCCAGAGAGGCCAAGCTCATCTTGTCACACCAAAGCTCGCAGCGCTTCCAATTTACTGCCTTGCTGTTTGTTTTAATGACTGTTCCAGGCACTGGCTTGGCCCCGGCAAGAGGAGATTAGTGTGTGTGCGAATGCGTCTCCAAAGTTGACTCAATTTGCACAAAGTAATGAAAAGCTTAATTTGCACTCCCCACAAATCCGGTTTCCCCCGACAGGCGCTTGCATTGCACACTTCATCGAGGCCTCAAGAGGCTGCTTCAGAGCGAGAGGAGATTAAATTGGCCGGAGAAATCGTGTTCCCAACATGCACGAGGGCTTTCCCGATCCGAACTGCCCATCCCGCATGCCGCGGGGCGCTGGCTGGGAATCTACAGGAAGCTGCAGTGGGATAAGGGGCCTGCAGGAGCTCCTGGATTACAGGAGACCCTCCCCTCAAGGTGCCTTTGGAGGGAGAGTGGGAAGACCAGGATGAGGGCGGAAAGGGAAGGAAGGCCAATCAGGAGCACCTGGGACCGCATGGATGGTGAGACTTGGCAGCAACCAAGTCAGCAACCTTGGGTGGCTGCAGTAGGATAAGGGGCCTGCAGGAGCTCCTGGATTATGGGAGACCCTCTCCTCAAAGGTGCCTTTGGGAGGACAGCAGGAAAACCAGGATGAGGGTGGAAAAGGAAGGCAGGCAAATCAGGAACACCTGGGATCACAAGGATGATGAGACTTGGCAGCAACCAAGTCAGTAACCTTGGGTGGCTGGTCCTGAGTTTGGAGGCGGCAGCGGGACCGAGAATGAAAGCCAAGAGTTTGGCAGCAAAACCTTATTGTGAGCAGCTCTCATTTGTGCCAATGCTCAATTTAAAGATGATCTGCACGAGCGAAGACTCCTCCATGTGTCTGTGCAATTATGTCTCGAGGTGTAAGGCACCATCTCGTAGTAAATCAATTTGCCAAGGCAGTAGGTTTTCCAAAACTGGGCATGAGGATGATGATTTCAGCATGATGCTCACTCTGTCACTGCTTTAGTTGCCTAAAAAGAACAATCATGGCTATATAGATTAAATATACTTACATATATTTCACACATTGCTAGTGTTGCCTTTCCACTTAAGAAACACCAGAATCCCTATAGAGATACGGTTTAGCCCCCAGCTGCAGAAGAGCTACTTTTGATCAAAAGGGGGAAGGAGACAGCTCTGAAAGGAGCACCTGAGGCTTTGTGGAGAAAAGGATGAGAGCCACCAGAAAAAGGTCAGGTTGACAAGAGGAAGATAAAAAGGCCACGTTCAAACCCTCTTCTCCTCTTGAAACACAGAGAAACTCAAAACCAACTGATTTCGAAACCACCCCTCTCTCCCCAAACCCAAGATGAAACCAGTCTTCCCACCCAAGGCAGCTGATTTTTCAAACTACAAAACAATTTGCCTATTAAGACCAGCAGTATCTTCATGTTAAATGCATTATAGATATGTATTCACCTGTGACATTGAAAATCCTTCAGGACTTTTCAGGGCATGGATACTGTGCCTTGGCTGGTGCACACATGTAGTGAAATAAACCACCTAAAAGCATCGTCTTAACGCGACTCGTTGGTCACTGCGCTGTTCGTATAAATGAATGCAGACACAGTCTGTCACGGTGAGGTTTTTTCCCCAAATTACAGTGAAGCAGATGGTATTTAATATGTAAAGTGTGTGACACTTCCAAATGCGCTGCCAGGGTCTGTTGTATAAAACGATGTCCATGAGTGGATTGTATTTCATCCCTTTCCAATAACTGCTTTAAAAGGATGTGCAATGATACTGAAGACAACTGATTAAAGCCCAAGTCTTCACACAGTTCTCACTACAGGTGCTATACATGCACATGTAGCAGAACTAAGGAACTATAAGCAGGGACGTAGGTTTGGAAATAGCAAATTTATTTCCTTTTTGAGACAAAAGAGAAAGCCTGTTCTGCAAGGTAAGTTACAAAGTAAGATTTACTATTGATTTCCACGCTGCATCTGCTTAGAAGAGAGGGGTTTTCTGACAGCCAAGCCCTGCAAATTGACATCTTCTTGGAGAGCACCAATAAAAGCTCCAAATCTCGGGGTTTTACCACCTCTTGTGCTGACACCTGCTCTCCCTGCTGTAGGACAGAAATAACGCTGCACACGTACAAGCACCTATTTGCACAGACAAACACCCTTCCCGAAGCACGAGCGAGTGTTTGCTGGGAGTGAAAGGCGCTGTTTCAGTCTCCAGTCCCCGCTGGAAGCTTCAGTGAAGCAGCATCCTGCCCGCCAGCCTCACGGCAGCTCCCGCAGGGCTGCGTGGAGCCAGGCAGCAAAGGGACTCGGAGCGTGGCAGGAGCAAGGAGGAAACTGGCAACCCCACTGCAAGGCCGGTCGCAAAGCTGCCTAAACAGAATTACTTAATTTTATGCTAACAAAAAAGGGCTGTTTCCAAGTTGCAGGTGTACATTGATTGTATTTTTAACCAGCAGGTTCTTTAATGGGTTTATTTTTAATATGGAGGTTACTTCCTAATATTTACAGAAAAGGAAAAATAGCTCCAAAACAATAGGATATTTATTTAGCATTCAAATATTTACAGAAACATACTTAAAAAATTAAGTATTTGAAATATAACTGACTTCGAAAAAGCTTCAAGCTTGTATGTTACAAAAACATATTGCCTTTACTGTGCTCAAACTTGGTGTTCAGATCTCGTGATTTTCTTATCAGGGCTTTCTTCTGTGCTTCATCAAATCGATGGACTTTGAGATCCTGGTCTCGGTCAAACGGCCTTCTTTCTTGAGGTTTGTTCTTCTCTTCAGCTGCTTTGCTTTTTAGCTTTTTATGATGTATATCCATGAGGGATTCTGATCTCCTCGACTCCTGGAAAAATAGGAAAAAGAGGGGGAAACACTATTAGAAAACGCCAACAATATAGAGAAGACCTGAACAATTAAATGGGTCAAGTATTAGGCTAAGAACTCCAGAAAGTTCAGTAATGAGAAAACAGAATGGTTTGTTGGTAATATTGGTTATATGGTAATATAATGGTATATTAATGGTAATGAAAATTGATAATGATAATGGTAATATTAACTTTGCATATACAGTGCAGAATGGAGTTCTAAAAAGACATGATGTTATTTTGAAACCTTCACACAGAGTAGCAATAAAAATAGTGGGAAAAACATGAAGATACTCTGCCATGCTAAGCAGAAACATAAGTTAGGACAATATGTCTTGAGAAAGACCTCAAAGCAGAGGCCCAGCTTCTCGTACACTTTCCCTAAGCAGTTGTTCTTGGTCACTGTTAGGGGTGGGAACACAAGGCACCCTTTTAATCTTATTCTCCCACCAAGTTATGTTTCCCTCTTTACTTTGTGGCATTTATCTGCTGGCAGCCCACAGGAGCAGGCCAGAGGTGTGAAGCCAAGCACACACTGCAGCATTTTTGCCAAGCCAAGGATCCACATGTGTTTATTGAAGATGCAAAACCTGCACTGAACTTCACACTGGCAGGGGGTTACGGGGCCCTTCCTTTACCCAGGTGAAGTGTATTTCGGGGTCTGTGCCCACAGATACCAGCCCAGCTCTCAAGCCAGCCAAAAGCTGAATCCAAACCCATTCTCTCCTCATAGAGAAGCGTTGAGCAGCTCCATCTCCTCTTACTTAGGAACACAGGACCTTTATTCTGAAAGGTTCACTCCCATCTTCATCATTCCCTCTTCAACTACTTATTTCACGATATACAGCAACAATAATTGATAGGTGACATAAAAAATATGATTTCCATGAAAACAGAAAGTGGGTAACACTTTTCCCAGGCGTAACTGCATTGATGCAGATGGAATTGCACCAGGGAATAAATTTGTCATCAGCACTGCAGGAATTAACAGCAAGAAATCATTTTCAAAACTAAAGCTCTTTTCTATGAAAATGTCCTCAATAAAAGTTAACAGAGAAAGGAAAATGAAAGAAGAGACACAAAATTTTTAATAGAAAAAAAAGCCAATAAAAAAACAAGCCAAGATGCTCTATTCCTAAATAAAATGTCTTCATTTGCATAATGCAATTTTGGGAGAGATGTCTGTTGACCTTGAAACAATGAAAAAGTATATATATGTGTGTGCATATGTATTTTTATATATATACATAGACATGTGTGTGTGGATGCATGTACATATGTATGTGTGCATATATAAATACTTGTTTTATTATGGCAACAGAAAAGAATATATTTATTCTACCACACCTGTAGTAGCTGTATTGGCAGACAGAAACCAGAGAAGAAATTTAAGGTAGCGTACTAGAAGCTCTGCATTTGCAAGTCCCACAAATCAAGAGAGACATATGATTTAATGAACTACAAATAAATTATTAAAAGTGCCACATAAACTCCAATCTTGTAATATAAGCCAAGGCAGCGAGTTTCCAAGCTAATTATACTCTCTGGAGACCTGTCTTCTGCAAGCCTTCAAGCCGTAAATCAGGGCAGAACAGGAAGGAGCAGCTGTAAGGCAGTCAGCAGGCCACACACAGGGGAGGGTGGTGTGGCCAGACAGCCAGGCAAGAGGGAATTTTATGTGGAGGTCTCTTTTTGTGTGTGTTTCATCAACATCTGTCTGTGAAAATTAATTCTCTCTGGAGACTGAAAGAATATAATATAATATAATATAATATAATATAATATAATATAATATAATATAATAAAAGATAATGCTGTTATAATGAGGCAGTTAGTTCCAGAATTGCTCTGCTTAGTCCATTTAGCTTCCCCTTGGCTACTCTAAAAATGGAACCTTTAGTGCTGCTTTCTTCTTCTGGGCTGTTGGCAACTTGGTGAAACAAGCTAGTGTTTGAGCTGAGCTTGGCTGTCTGCAGCGGTCACGTCCTGAGCTGGGGATGATTTAAGCAGAGCAGCAACTGAACCGGAGAACGTAGGTAAAATCCTGTCCACACAGAAACCAATTCTGACACCGTCTTCAGCAGCCTAAGGATCTGATCCTTCTCCTGTTGAAATCGGTGGGAAACGGTCTAATGACTGCACAGCAGTAGGTTTGGGCCCTAAATAGGAAGAATGTAGCGGTATCCATAGAAACCAGCAGTGCTAGAAACGAGTCCCAGAAAGGAAAGCGGGAAGAATTAAAGGGAATTTGTGAGAGGAGGCATTCTGCTGCCGTACTTACATTGTAGGAAGTCACCTGCTCAGCGAGTCGCTTGTCTCTCCCAGACAGCACAGTCTCCTCATCAACCTTACTGGCCGACTTCTTGGCCTCTTCTCTTTCCTGTTAGAGCAATCAGAGTGTCTGAAGTAAGCAGCAAGCAAATCCACGGTTACTTTAACTAAATATGAAGGTTAAAGGCAGTAGAGGCCACCACATTTTTTTGCTCTGCTTGACAAGAGATTGGACACACTGCAACAGGAGATTCAGTGTGCTGATGCAGAGTAACTGGCTACAGCAGAGGAGACGGGAGAGAGTGAAAAAATAAAAGAGCAATGTTAGTTAAAATGGTTATTTCCTCTCCTTTAGTGTGAAACTTGTGAGTTTGGGTAATCTGAAGAGAAACATGGAAAAACTTTTTTCATTGATCAGCTCACAGTTTGATTTCACAGGGCGCTACCGACACATACTCGGCCTGCACTAACCCCCGAGTGGGAAGCCACTCACCTTGGCTTTCCTCTCTCTGTCGGCTGGAGTGTCTGTCCAAACGGATCTGTCGCCAGATTTTTCATCCGCTCTTCTCTTGAACGTTCTCGGGCCAAACCCAAAGCTTTTCAGTTCTGGGGGAAGCTCTGTCATCCACAATTCCCTGGTAACTTTCTTGGGTTCGTCCTTTATGAAAGAAGAAAAGTGGAAATGCAAAACAAAATTGCCACGTGAATCTTAACTTCCAGCAGAGATTATAGATTTTTCTTTGTCCTAACAAGAATTAAAACCATTTAGAAAAAAATGTAGTAATACTGCATCTGGGTCCACATAGAAAAACTGTCATGCAAGGAAAACACAAATACATCCACCAAAAAAATACCAGCAAAGAAAAAATATCCAACTTACATTGTCTGCTGAAGTCAGTTTTTCTTTCATTCTCTGAGCTCTGCGTTCAAAATCCTTAGTTACATCAGACTCCATCGGTCCTTTTGCAGGCATTGGGCCTATAAGGTTGTCTTCCTCTTCACTGCTATCTGTTACCTTCCAAAAATAAAATACTTCTCTCAACCACAGTGCTCAGACACTCAAGAAATACTTTAACCTCATAGAACTGGAATGATTTTGTATGGAAGAACACATAAATCTTACACCAGGCATGTGTTAATCACACAACAAAAGCAGATGACAATTCCATTTTAGCCCTGTTATAGTAATTTAGCACGGATTTCCAGTCCCTGCATTTCCCAAAGCACCATCTTTTGTGCCCGAAGCAGGAACACCTGCAAGCACAGCAGCAGGAACAGAGTGCTGCTACTTCGTGCTGCTCCACATGTGTTGCTGTTGCCTCCACAGCACTAAGTCGTTAGAACCACATAAACCCACACCTCTGATAATGTGGGCTTCACCACCACTGGTACATTTGGATGCACCTCCATAATCAGACTCATCATTTCTCAAGCAAGAAGAATTCCTATCAGCAAAGCTCAGAGTCTATAAGGACACCAGGAAGACCAATAAGCAGGCCAGGGTACAGGTGGCACATATGGAGTGACATCCTTGGGTCTCTGTTGGAGCTGCTAGTCCAATCTCCTGGCTTGGTCATTCACTTTTTCAATTCCTTTTGATATTGCTTTCTAAACAGTCAAATTCTTTGGAGAACTTTAGAAAAAGTTTTTAAGGGACTAAATATTAAGGAAACTCTTTCTGGATTTGGGGTAATGTACAGAAGGTCACAGGTCCCTCGGGTGAAGAAGAGTAAAGACACAGAGCGTGGTGGAAATGGGCAGAATGCAGCAAAGGGATCGTGGAGCAGTGCCTTGGAAGCAAGGGAGATGATATGGGAACAGTGGAGACGCACACTTAAGACGTAGGAAGAGACACAGCTGGATATGACCACGGACCATGAGGTATATGGCTTAATAAACCTAATGGCAGTAGCCCATCTGAAAGACAGAGGTGGATGAGAAATAACTGGCCATTCATAAACACTAATAATACAAGTAGATAATATGAATTTATCTTGTCTTTTTGTTTGGAAACATTTACAGATTCAAACTTTTACATTAAGCTAGCACTGCTTTAACTTTTACAGAAAGAAGTGACCTTCTCCCACCTTTTTTTTAATGAATAGGAAGAATTAACTCAAAAAAAAAGTCTGACAAAATAATTCCCTCTCTCTACATGCAAAGAAATAAAAGAGATAAAGATATAGGGCTTTCACAATACATTGTAAAGCAGTTGAGGATGAAAGCCAAAAAAAAAATCCATGCTGGGTTTTAATTGAAGAAACATGTTGCCTTTCTCATTAGTGTTGAGCTCAATTCACTCCATTACCTCCTGCCTCAAAC
Source organism: Nothoprocta perdicaria (assembly GCF_003342845.1). Taxonomy (NCBI): domain Eukaryota; kingdom Metazoa; phylum Chordata; class Aves; order Tinamiformes; family Tinamidae; genus Nothoprocta; species Nothoprocta perdicaria. The sequence continues at coordinate 174,220 of NW_020455485.1, forward strand.
GAGATGCAGTTAAAAAAGCATCACAAAATAGTGCCCCCGTTTGAAGGAGACATCAAAATAAAGTGAAGAGTCAACATGGGATTAGCTGCTTTTAAAGATGTACTGAAATGCAAAATAATTAACTACTAAAACAAAGTAAATAAGCCCCAACAAATCATTACACTAGATTCAAAGGTTAAAAAAAAAATTATCAGAAAGAGGGGAAAAACAAACAAACAAAAAAAACCCCCTAAGTTCAATGTGACAAAACTGGTGTCACAGATGAAGATCTGTATAGGAAAAAGATTTTTTTTGGCTTGTAAAATATATAAACAGCCCAGTTTTGACATTCCTGCCTCAAGACATTTGTCATTATGATAAATTGCTTGATCGTTACTTGGAGTGATAGCATGACGAGCATCTTAAAAATGTCAGCCCATCGTTCCTGATGATAGATTCTAGCAAGGTTTGCTGTGGGAGGCAGGGGAATGACATATATACATCACGAGCGCCAAGCAAAACAGTAAACTTCCAGAGTAGCCTTTGCCTCATTTCTTCTTAGCATATCCTATAGGACCTGGGAACTAAACTAGAAAAATGAAATATTTGAGAAATAAACAGAAAAACTATGGAGACAAGTGATCATTTTTACAATGAATTCATATTTGTCATATCCTGAGCATGATTCAGCTGCATAATGTTGGTATCTGGGGTCATTTTGGCTGTCCGGGGTGTCTCGCCAGGCTTGGACACGCTGCTGCTCCGGCAGGAGGCAGGTTTCTCTCCTGAGCTTTGTCTCCTCTGCCAGCCAGGTGATTCATATGCCTCAGGATGCTCCAAGATGCCTGAGGTAGGGAGCTGAATCCTTCCCATGCTTCCAGCAGTACTTTAGTCACACACGTTTCTGCTGAATATTCTTTAGTAATACAGGTATTATTTTGTAGCCAGGAATTAGACTATGAAGCCTAGGATTTACGTAACCCAACCGGAGCAGTCCCACAACACAACGTGCCACGTGTGTCCCTGTCACTGTCCCCGGTCCTGGTGTGCCCTGCCCCAAGCTACAGGCCTCTTGCTTGAGAAGATCTATTAGTGACACGGTAGCATCATTCTTGATTGGATTATTTTTTAACATCTGCACTAACAGACATATTAAAATATTAAGAAGCTAACTATTTAGTTTAATATACTCAGCACTTTCTCCCATCAGGAAAGGGGTAAAATACTGCTAAATATTCACCTAACACACTGTATTACTGCCTCCAAACCTTTACATTTTTGAACTTTGCCAAGATGTTCACTTGGGAAGAATATGTCATACCAAAAGAAAGAATGGAAAAGCAGCAAGGAGAAGTGCTCTGCAAATGGAGACACTCAGCTCTCTCGTGAGCAGTGTGCAAGATCCACTTAACAGCAAAATCACAACAAACCAGACCTGCCTCTTCCTTTTTCAAACTTATTTGTGCTTCAATATCAGTATTTGACTACCACTAAAAAAGAGCCAGACAATTTCTGGTCTAAATCTAGACTGCCATGTTAAAAAGCAGGTCTGGTAGAGTTTTTCAGGCTCCTACTTGTTTAAGCATTTCAGCAAGCTTGTTCAAAAGCAAGAGATGTCTGTTTCTACAAACCTGGGAAGAGAATTCTGATGAAACGGAAGGTCCTATGGAATATTTGGTACTCCCAGTGTCCTCTGAAGCCTTCCTAAAGCCGGGTGGCAATGCAGGACCTATAATGGGCCTCAAGGGGAAAAAAAAAAAGGTTTTAAGTGAAAAAAAAAAGGATGTAAAATAACCAACATGGACAGTACATTAAATAATATTCTCTTGCTTCATGCTGGAACAATTTTTAAAGAGATTAACACATCATAGAAACAACTGCATTTGTAAGAACAGTCTTTCTAAGCCTCGGAAGGCTCAAGCATGTGAACAAATGCCAGGTATTTATTCATGAACTCCCTTTACCAGATCCAAGAGCAAGGAAAGGTCAGAAATACCTTATTCTTTGTCTAACACCAAGGATGGTTTTTGCTATTCTTGCCCTGCATCACAGCACCAGAGCACCTTCAATAAACAAAATCAATGAACTGCTCCTATTTAAAATGTTTGTTTTTCCCTTGGGGCAGGGAAGACAGGAGAGGAAGCAGAGGCAGGTTTTGAAATCCTAGGTAACTTCATTGATTTGGTTAACATAGCAACTCTGCACAGAGTCTGACAAGTCAATTGGTTGCAGGGACAGAGAAAGGCAAGGATCTCTTTTCAGTGGTGAAGACAGTTTAGAGTGTATGTTGAGCTGCACTTACAGTGCTGAAAGGGCTCTTGTATACAAGATCCACTTTTAACGGTCTACTATACCCCTCAAAGGCTAATAAAAGTTAATAAAAACCTGAAAAAGCATCATCCAAAGAAGTGAGAGCATCCTTAGAGTGCATCAGACAGAGACTTTATTTATTATGATCTCGAGTCTCTCAGCTTTTGGGCAATCAAACGTAACACAACGTTAATTGAACTATTCTAATCATGTTCTTCTATTAAATCCTGTATAATCTAATCAGCACAGCTCTGCAGTAGTGATGTGTTTGTCAGGATTTGAAGGGGGAAATGAATAAAAGAAGGAAGTCTTGCCAGAAAGATCCTAGTAGAGAGGATTCTGCTAATGGGAGGCACGAGCTCAGTGCCTGTGAGCTCAGGCCAGGGGAGGTTTCAAAGCCAGGCAAGAAGTTTGGGATAAATCCGACACTCCACCTCCATCTAGCTGCTGGCTGAGAGAAACAGTCTTTACTTTATCCCTTCCTTTCCAACATCTTTCTTGTTAAACACACGTTTTCAGTTCCCAATAAAATTTTAAAATAGAGTTTGAATGTTAACCCATAGAGATATAAAAAAAAAAAATCCTTCCTTTTGGTGTACAGGCACCTCTATTTTGTGGACAAATAGATTTAAACCAACCTATACATAAAGCTTATTCTACTGAGAAACATCAGAACTTCTACACTATGGGCTATATATGTGCAACTTCTGAAAAAAGGAGTGGATATTAAATACCTCTGTCACAGCTCAAAGGCTCTCCCAAGGAACAGAAAAAAATGGTGCCTCTACTCATCCTTTCCACACTCCTCATCGCTACTCTGCTCTTCCATATGAACAACCCTGTTGCTCGGGTCTCTCCTCAGAAGCTCAGGATGTGATTCTTGACAGTTTCCTGGATGTCCTGGATGCCTCTGACCAAAGTGAATCTAAAGGAAACCCAGGTAAATGCATTTTGCTGCTGTTGGCATGCTGCAGCACCTACGTACACATACACTTACAAACGAAACCTCGTCAGCAATCAAGCTTTCATTTAATGCATGCTGGATTTCGTACGTGGCAAAGGAAGCTTTCTTGTGGTTGGACTTTTAAGTCCTCACTAATACAGGATGTGAATTTCACTACTCTTCTCGTGTTTAACTTCAGCATTTTAACATTGGTTCCTCACCTTGATGAGTAAGTATTTCTGGAAAACCTACGAATACTGCAGTTCTGGCACATTTTGGTAAAAAACAACATTCTTTCCAAAGCCAAAAGAAATCTGTTCACATAGACATTTTATGCTGGAATGACTTGAGTAATTCTTAAAAAGTCACAAATTGCCACGTGAGCTGCTCTTAATTATGAGCATTTGCTTTGACAAGCCTGGGAAAAGATGGAAGTGAGAACAAAAACTTTCTTCGGAAAGAACAAGCGTGTGACAGAGAGCTTACAAGCACTAAGTCCACACGCAACAAACAGCCTCACGCTTGTTCCCGGCAGCGACAGCCAGACTGGCAGCTGGCACGGCGCTCAGCGCTGCGGGCAGCGCGGCAGGGAGGCAGTTTGCAGCTCTGGGCCCGTGTCCTGCGCCGCTCACGCGCCGCGGGGTGACACTACCCAGCCTGCCAGGTGCACGGGGGCGGAAGGCAGACGAGGCTCTTGCCACACATTGCACCTTTCCCACCTATTCAGGGATGGGGGCTGTTGCAAAACAGCTCTTCAGTGTGTGCCAGGCACAGTTGTGTGAGGACCTGTGACTAAGAAACGCCTGGGAACCTCTGATAGTTTGAATTCCCCAGCCCCGCACACAACACCCCTCTGAATTTAAGTGCAGTTATCCAGCATTTTGGAAATAAACTGCTATGTAGAAGTTGGATAAGCGTGAAAAATACTAAGACTATACAATGGGAGAGCACTTGTATTACTGTTCATCTCATTAGCCTGCAGGCTACCAGTTACCTTTTCTCTTCCTCTTTCTCTCCGCACCATAATTTACCACCGCAGCATTCGTGTCAAAATCAAGAAGGCTCCCTCACCTAATACCAAAAGGTACAAGCATTGATTTATGTTGCTTTATTAGAGCATATATTATTTTCAGTGACTTCCCTTATTTTAGGGAAATATTGAGCATAGCTTAACAACATATTGGCTCATCCTCCTAGAACTGACATCTCATACCTGACAAGTGAGTATTGATTTATTTATCTGTCAGTTCCCTGTGGCTCTGAGGAAGAAAACAGTGATGAAGAGACTCAACCACCTCTCATCAACGAGCCTTCCCTGGCAAGCAGTGATATCCGTATGGATAATCATTTTGATTTATACAAGGAAGTGCAAGGCTAAGGAGGCTGACACACATGGTTAAATTATGAATGGAATTCATTACTAGTTTTCTTCTGTAGGTATTTTGCAAACATGTGCAATCAAATGGAAAGCTTACTGATAGGGACTGTAAGTAAGTTATTTGTTTAGACATGACAATTGGGCCTTTGAAAAAGGCAGATGATTCAGACCAGCTTTCCACCTGCAGATACGGAGACAATAACCCTCAGTGCACCAGCAAAGCAACAGCTCCCACCCTGCACTGTGTTATGGCCCACAAAAGCTGAACGTCCTACTCCATCTGGCCAGAATGAACTAGGCAAATATGGGTCCTTGTCCCCGGTGCTTGTTTTTCCTACATTCTTTTTTGAGATATCACAAGAAACAGAAGTAGTTTGACATTCAAAATACAAATCAGACAATTTATATATTTTTCCATCTTTCTCCCCAACCTTCCAAACTAGGATGAATCTGAATTCTCTTTCAAGGTAAACTGAATTGTTCTGTCATAGTGTCACAAAATATTTTATCTTAAATAATTGTGTTTTAAGGAAATAATCCTGAGTATTACTCCATTTTAATTACCTCTCTGGAGAATCGTCCTGTTTTTTAAATCCAGGAGGAAGAGCGGGTCCAAAAAATCCATCATCATCATCATCATCTTCCTGAATTCCTTTTGGCTTTCTGTAAATACAAGGATTTCACTTAATAATTACCTCGACATACAAGGCAATTATCTACATTTTAAAAAGGAAAAAAGAAACATAAAAACGCTTTCAGACAGTCTTATGTACTAAACATCTCGCTGTTTCCAAGGAAACAGTGCAAAAGGATCCAAAATAGTCTGTAGCAATTAAAAATTTGGTAGCGCAAGCCTCACTCCAAAAACACTCCAGCTTTTCAAAAATAATCAGAGTGCTTTTGCTGAAGAAAGAGAAGTAGAATAATGCTGAAATACCATTTTCTATTCAGCAAGTAATCTTATATTCAGCACACTTTCCACATGTCTGCTGCCTGCATTTTGACTACTAGTTTTCCCAATCCAGTTCTACTGAGACTCCAGAAAAAGGGGATAAGAGACCAGGTGAAAAGTCATTAGTATGTACTCCTGTGCTCATTAAGGCAGCAGAATGTCCTTGCAGGTCCTTATACAAGACCTAATGCAAACAGACACAAGGTTTAATACAGCAACTGTGAGTAAGTCATTCCACTAAATTATGATATGTGAAGACACCTGTTATTCAATTCAATTCCTTCATCCCAGTTGATTTAACTGAATATATAAACTCACACTCATTAATAGATTTTATGACCTTGGTGCAAAGTAGTATAAGGCCAAACTCAAATAAAAAAATTTATTTATATGATATTGTCTCTTTCTTTTATTTCACAGAGATATACTTCAATTCTACTTTCTGCATAATTTTATGTTGCCAATGCTTCAAAGACCTAGGAAGACACTAACTTGGGTGCTGGAGCTCCTTCCAAGTCCTCTTCGGAATCTCCATCTGCTTCCCTGGGCAGGGGAAGAGGCTCCGAGTCGTCGCCGCTCTCAGGGGTTTCTGAGCTCCAGCTGCTCTTGTAACCTGGAGGCAGCGCCGGGCCTGCAACTGAGCACCGAGACTCATTTGGGACATTCCATTAAACACTTCCCATGAGGACTATCCAGCTTTCCATTAAACACTTCCAATGAGGACTCTTCCCAAAACTCAAACCGACCTTGGATTCAGTCGTTACTGTGTCTAACACTTAGAGAAGGTATTTAAATGGGCACATTTTATTCAGCACCATACTGCCAGGAACCACCCCTGCACAGCACCCTAGTACATTATTAATGCATTATCACACCAGCCACCTTCTGTACATCAGTTACCTTTTGGTAGTAGACAGGCCTTTAAAATGTATATGGTATAGACTGGCATATTAAAGATACATTAATCAAGCATTTGAAGCTTATTACTGAAGAGTCACTTCTTTTGTGCATACACAGAACCCTAGATTAGTGCAATCTCCCTGCCATCCTGCTTTAGCAATGAGGGCTATTCCCAGTTCTAGCAGGCACAGACTTTGACACTCAGCTGAATAAGGGATGATTCAGGCACTCAAAAGAATCACCGCCCTCAGGAGGCCTGTGTGGTGGACTCAGCTCTCCTTGTATCAATCAACCTTTCATATCCTCTGGAATAATGGGATATCCTAGCAAAGGAGAAATTCAGAGTCTAACGTATCTAATGGGCACAAGCTGCTGCTGGCATCGCCCCCGTCAGCCAGCAGGGTTATGGTCTGACTTGCTCCCTTGGAAATAGTGCCACACATATTGAGTGCAGAAGTAATTTAGCTACCTACATTCACGTGGCACTGAACTTAAATTTAAGTGCCCACCAAGCAAGCAGCTCCATACAGCCCCAGCACTGGCTCAGCACAGACCGGCTGGGGGAGGAAAAGAAGCCTTCCCAGGACAGGTTAGCGCACGCGGAGACAGCTCCGTTTATACACAGCATATATGATCTATCCATAGAATAGACCTAACTGTACTGGCAGTTTAGCCTCCTGCAACACAGACATAGCCTCCTTTTAAGATTTCAAACACTGATTCCAAGAGTGAAAGGAGAGGGAAATGTTGCTGGGCAAAGGGCATTATTAACTTATCAACAGCCAAGACGAGGTGCCACAAAATCACATAACGGATGGGTAGCAGGAAAGTACATCTCCAGTAAAGAACAATGACCTTTGTAATGGTGCAAAATAAACTAATTTTAAAATTCCAGTTTTAGCTGACCAAAGGTTGGCAGAAATTGAGATCTCCAAATGAGCTTTATGAAGCTTTTAGTTGCCTTTAGAAAGAACAAAGGCAAATTATGCAGCACCACAGGCCCACTTATCTTGGCTCTGTTTTAATGGGAATGACTTTAACCAGGACATGCAAATCCATTTCAGCACCAAGGAGGGCAAAACAAACGGAAAACAATCTGTAACAGTAAGTTCAAGATGAAAGGAAATGAAGAGATGAATGACAAATAAGAGTGCATGTTACTACTACAAAGCAATCCATTTCAGTGTGAGGATTAACATCACATTCAAGGTATTCTCTTTTTTATTTTTTTTCCCTCAAATCAACCACTTTCACCCACTGGTGCCCTGGTAACCTGAAAGGATTTTAATTTGCTCTGAATGCACAGAAGATAAAAAGATTTGGGGTGAAAGGAACAACTTGAAATGCAGTCTGATGAGCCTCACACTGCAGAGGAAGAGAAAAATTGGGAGTGGCTAAGTGAGATAGAAAGAAGTAAAATTATTTTAAAAAGGAGTCTGGATACACAGCCACTTTCTCTCAGTGCCAGTGTATATGTTTTCTGTCTCATGATTCTTTTATCCTGCTGGTACAGGACATTGGTACACTGGTACAACTGCTTTTGTTGACTGTGCAATAATTTGGATCAGGGAACTTATCAAGCATAAAAACACACTGCAAAAAAAAAAAAAAACCCAAAATCAAAAGACCACTCCCCTGAAATAATTTTTTTTTCATGTAGTCACCGACTAAACAGGGCATCTAGAAACAAGAGAGACAGACAGGGCCTGTTTCAGCAAGGAAAAATGGCATTTGGAGCCTGAAGACTGGGGAATGGTCATTTAGACTGGTGAAAAGAATCAGAGGAGAAAGAGACTGGAAGCGATGATGGAATGGTCATGGAAAATGAGTACGGAAACGGGGACTGACTGAGTCGTGGACATCATGGATGGAGATACAGCTTGCAAAAGAAAAGGAACAGAGAGGAAGGAGTGGGGACCACTGAGCACAGATGGAGGGAACAAAGAAACAACAGTAAGGAGGGAGATAGAGATTTAAAGAGAAGTCTGTGAATGAAATTCCCTGGAAGCTAAAGAATATAAAGATATGGATCCACAGGGGAACTGAGGATGGCTCAAAGTGCCAGGAACTAAAACCAATAAGCTGAGGAAGAGGTAGGAAGCTAGCAATGACAGAGGATCAGGAAAGCGAAGAAATACTCAGAACTCAGAGCCAGCTCAGAGCAGTGAGTTGTCACTCCCATTACAGACACAAGTTTCTACTTTAACAAGCTTATTTGTTACTTTAACATTGTGAGACGGAAAACTGCCTTCTTCTCCTTATCTATAGCCATTTCCTAGCATTTCTCTTGTGCTGGTACAAATAAGAGGCAGTATGGACACAGGGATGAACAGCTCGCGCTGCCCTCGGCCAGCTTCAAAGAATTATCATGAGATGGAGCATAAGATCGTGAACGCGTTGCACGACAACCAAAGGGAGAGGATTTGTCACTGTCCAATTAACGCTCGCTCCCCTCGAGCCCTGATAAAGATCCCAGGGTTTGAGGACCATCCGATTTCAGATGCCAGCAGAGGACAGGGATATTCCCTGGTAGGGTCTGTTTGAGCTCCCTCTGGTGCTGATTCACAGGAGGAAGTGGCTGGTCCCTTCCCATGGCTGCTCTGCCATCTCTCGGGATGCTCGAGAGGATGAACCAACTCGCAGCCACACTGTGCTCATGATTTTCAGCTTGAAATGCCACGTACAACCAGCCACAGAGCTGTATCCTACCCATACAAAGACAACAAAAATGCAAATTTAATAACAGATCGACAGACACACTTCATTTCCTACATCTAACATGTCTATGTCACTTCAAAGGCAGGTAACATTGAAACTTCTGCTACTGAAAGAAAACTTCTTGATGCGACACTCAGGCTGGCTGCTCAAAGCTCTAATTTCTTGTTGTAATAAGAAGCCTACAGCAGATTTGGTTTTAGCAAGAAAATGCAGCAAATATCAGTGAGACCATAAGGAGAGGAAAAAGACGATGAGGAAAAAACATGTTTAGCTCTGCTTTAAAGAATCAAAAGATAAAGTATTTCTTATAATACAAGAGGCAATGTTTATGGAACATGTTCCTGTGTGCCTCCTATGTTGGGCAGGCCGTGACTGGGATCCAGGAACTGGGCAAACTTAATAGTCACAATGAGTCTTTGCAAGCACTTTTGATGCAAAAAAAATTTTGAAGCAAAAAAAAATTATTTTAAAAAATATATATTTTTAAGGTAAATCTGTTCAGCCCGTGTCCCTTTGAGTCGCAGCTCTGGGGCCAGCACGGGGTCAGGTGCTGCTATGGTGCCGGTGAGAACACGGGGGACCCCGTTATGGGGGGCGGGAGAAGCCGTTAG